>NC_046970.1:6995940-7050940 GCF_009769545.1 Cyclopterus lumpus | reverse complement strand
ACACCTCCATTGTGGTGTTTCTCTGTGGACTCCTGGTTCAATAGGAATCAGAGAACAATGTCGAGAGGATATAGGAGGTCAGTAGGAGAGAGAGAGGAGAGGACAAAAAAAAAAAAACCTTTGTCTGCTCTGCTGCCCTTATGGAGACGTCCGATGTATAGGAAATGGTGCACACACACATAATCTCACTTCAAAACACGCATATGACATAATCATTAGGACTGCAATGTGACAAAATAAAAAGTCTAACGCGAGTGGGAAAAGGGGGTTAGAAATAATAATGTCTGGGTGTGCGGATATTTAAAAAATAACTGGTCCATTCTTTTCTCTGAGTTTCGTTATTGCAATTCACACACACACACACGCACACACACACACACACACACACACACACCTGTGCTGAAGGGCTCACCCGAACGAAACCATCTGGATGAAAAAAGTAAGCCAAATGATTTGGTTCCATTCCAAGTAGTAACGTTATCCTTTGTATAATGAAATAATGTAATCTAAAAACTTTTAGATTAATTTCAAATTAAACAAAGAAATATCGGACCCATCAAAGAAAAGAAAATAGACGTAGCCACACAAATGTTTTTTCCACTCTTCAAACCATCTCAATAAAAAAAGACTTTGCGTTTTCACGTGACCCTCAACAAAACAGCACCGGCACAAACTACATTTATACTTTGTTGTTTACTACAACGCACTTTTCACGAGCTAATAATACACAGATTTAAAAGACTATTTATTTTGTCTACACACACACACACTGACAGAGAAGATAAACCTATTTCTGGCGACCATGTACGATTGTATTAAGAAACAGACGCACTACTTGGGGAAACGGGTTAGGAATATTTATTATGTTATTATTATAGATTTTCTTTTTAATCAAGCAGTGGACAAAACATCTTGTTCATTCAAAGGGTTTGAAAGAGCCTTGGACGATTCGATCGGCGCCGTGCTGCCGAACAAGCCTTCGGCATTTTCACCGATGCCACCTGTCCCACACAAGGGCCACAAACAGGGGTTGGGAATTTACCGGTGACTTGACTTGAGCATGAGCACTGTTGCCACGGTTACCTGGAGTTTAACGCAACTTCTCTCCAATTTAACGCGACGCGAGAGACGCAATAGCGCTCACAACCTGACTGACAGACTGGGGTGGGACTAAAGAGCGGGCGCCTGGGTCACCTTTCGTTCTGCGTGAACCCATTCACCTGAGAATACAAAGCCCCAAAAGAGAGCGTGAGAGAGATGGGAGGACCCGGGGGGAGGGGAGGCAGAGGTGAAGGGTGAAATGCCAAACCACTCCTTGAGATTAGTGGAGTGTCAAGCAGTATGTGCCGTGTAACGGACAGCGAGGTCCTCGGCTTTGGTGTTCGCACTACCCGGGGGACCCCAGAGAAGCAGCGTTACTGTACTTCCAAATGAGAAGACAGGAACAGAAAAAAAGAAGAAGAAAAATAAAAAAAGGAGGGGTGGCAGCAGTAAGGAGGTGTGGCGCACGGGGGAAGAGACAGAAGATTGACGGAAAAAGAAAGGTCAGGGACTCCCCACTGACCGGGACAGCTTTGTACACGTCCAGCCACTGTAGACGAACACGGACACACACACACAGCGCTAAGACCCATAAACCGGTCCCGGGACCGCAGGCCCCTAAGTGCTTTTGCTCCGAAGACGACCCAGACCTCAGGGGGACCCCTGAATGCTTTCAAAGGACCCTTGTGGTGTAGGGACCCTAAGCCTCCTATACACTCCCATGACCCCTGCTTCCTTCGCCCCCAAACAGAGACTTCACACCAAAGGACATTTAAGTATACTCCCTGACCATTAAGACAATTTCCCATCACTCTGAAACTTCTTGAAACTTTAGTAGCGAACAATACAACAACAACATTTAAAAAAAAGGTGTTAAGGCCTTTGGTAAAAGGATGCCCGGCACCCATTCTCGGGGGACCTGCTGCTCATTTGCATCTGCCAACAGAGCTGACATCACATCACAAGCATCACCACCATCATCTCCATCACCACCATCAACTAAACCTCTGCCAGATAACAAACCGCTTACGAAACTTAATAAATATTAAGATTTCACAAAGACGAAGTCAGAGAGTCGAGAGGAGTTTAGCGAGTGGATCATTAAGGTGTAGGCTAACTTTTTTTTTGGGGGGGGGGGGGGGGGGGGGTTCGCGGAGCTTCGCCACCCCCCTTTTCCAGTCGAGCTGCTTGCTTTTGATCACCCAGAAAACATCGCACAGCCACACCTGGACATTTACAGACACGTTTGGAAGTTTGTTGTTATTTAGATCTTCATTCACACACCGCGACAAGTAACTTCACTCACCGGTTTCGGTGAGCTCTCTCCACGCAAAAGCAAGAGAGAGACAGAGAGAGAGACAGAGAGAGAGAGAGAAAAACAAAAACTTCCAGTCCTCCTCTCCCGCTTTAATTCCTCACCGCATTCAGAGCACGGCGCGGCTCGGGACGGAGTGGCCGCTGCTCGGTCCGTGTGCGCGGACTCCTCTCTCTCTCTGCTCGGCTTCGGGGGAGAGGGAGCCGGGAGGGGGGGATGTTGCTTGAGGTGACGGCGTGGGTGAAGCGCTGAGACGGGAGAGGCGGGACGGCGCGTGGACGTGACGGAGACACACAGAGCGCTGCCTTGCACTCGCTCGTTCACTCGCTCACTCTCGGAGACTTTCTGTCGGTCTACGGCTGTGGGTTCCCAGCGCTCACTCACCGTCGGCAGCGCGCTGCCGCTCACCTCCCACTTAAAGGGATAGGGACTGATTTCCAGGTGGCGGCGGGGGGGAGGGGCCATAAACCAGAACGATTATCTGTCACCGCCCCCTTGTCACGTTTAAACACAAATTACATGCTATTGATTGGGTCGGTCGAAATCCAATTGACAGCCCCCCTTCCTCCCTCTTTAGATTTCCAATCCAGTGTGGATTTAGAGAAATGCTTCCTTTAGTTCGGTTCACTCTGCCACCAACACGGTGTTCATATGTATGTAACAAGCAGGTCATATTTCCATTATCGGCTAATCTACCAGATTGCGCTTTAAAGGTTACTCAAAGGCCCTTAACATGGTAAAAACAGAAAGCAACGAAAGCCATTACAATACAAACAAGAGAGATGACATAACTGTAAGAAATAAAGAAAAAACATACTTAACTAGCATCACAGGGTTCGTGACGGAGAATGTCTGAGGTGCTGGGGCTCTCTTTCCCCCCAGATTAGTTGTTTAATCCCCAAAAATGTCAAGTAAATAGTGAAAAATGCCACGATGTCAAGTTCCCAGTGGCCAAGGTGGCACATTTCTCAGAGACTGTAGGAAATGTGATTAGTTGTTTTGTCTTGCATGGACTTTTTACTGCTATTATTATTATATTTCCATGAATCTATGAGCGCATCTCTGGTAAACACACATTTCCGTGGAGAAATTCCACATCTACTCAATTGGTCGATAATTTTTAGTCGGCTCAGAGGGCAGCCCTAGTCATGATATTTACCAGCCGCGACAGCGACACTGGTAATACTTTCCTCTTGCTAGTCTCTGTGTGTGTGTGTGTGTGTGTGTGTGTGTGTGTGTGTGTGTGTGCGTGTGTGCGTGCGATCACAGCAACACGTGGTCACAGAGACACTAGACCTGCTACGGGAGAAGTTCTGTGTGTTTGAAGGCAAAACGAAGGCCGAGTTTAAAGTGTGGGGTCCGAGCAACGGCACCGCAGGTCCCATATGCAGTGGACAAAAAAAAAAGTGTCTCCAGGGTTTATTTCCCCATAACAATCAAACAAGTAGCTGATGTGACCACTGTTTCTGTTGTGAGAAACACAATAAATTTGTATTTTTGTGTATTTTCTTTTTTCGGGAACACTAAACACAGTCTGCCCCTTGTGCAGATATGTATGTTACAGTTCTAATGCTACTGTTGGTGTCAAATGAAATAAACTCACTAATTAGCATTTCAGTAATTGAATCTCGAGCGAGGAGGACATTTTGATTCTCTAGCCGTCACACACCTTGCTTTGTTCTGCATCACGACAGGAAGCAGAATTGCAGAAGCGTGAAGTTTAGTCACTATCTACTAGTTAGTGCTGCGAGACGACGCAAGTCGCCCGTGGCTGTTTACGGTTTAGAAAGTTGCTCGTACGATCAGTTCTGCTCACATGTTTTTTAGTCCACGGGGGATTTAAAAACTCACGCACGTTGTTTCTCCGTTCTTCCACGGTTAACCAAACTGTATCTAAAAACACTTAAAAGATTTGTTTCTGTCCCCGTAAAAACGAGAGGGTTAAGCTCTGGTTTCAAATTTTGTTTTTTATTTTTTTGGTCACAGTCAAGGGTTGGGTCCAAAGAATATGATTAAAGTTGGGATTAAAGTCTTTTTAATTATGATTATATATATATATATATATATATATATATATATATATATATATATATATATATATATATATATAATTCTTTTTTCTAAAAACAAAAAATTCAACCCTAGTAACTTCCATACAGTCCGTTAAAAATATTGTGGAGAAGCTAGAAATTAACAGATCATAAAGACAGGTTGAAATTAGTTAATTGACTCAAACAAATGGATCAATCCACTAATTAGTTCATCACATGTAAGAAATTAACGTCTTAAACTTCTCCTCGAGCAAATTACAAAAAATGTTTTCCAATTTCCCCTTGGTGGTTTGCATTCACTGCAGAATGGTTCGGTTTTGTTCGTTAAGGTTATGAGATGTTCAGTGAAACATCTGCCACCACCCGCCAACAATAAAGAGATGAACAGGATTTAATTTGTGTTGCCAAAAGAAACAAAATAAATGACACACAGGACAGGAACATTGTTCCTAAATCCACTCAACTAAAATTGTTTTGTGGCCTTGGGTACAGAACAAATAAATACAAATGATCACCCTCTCAAAAACATTTAAAAGAAAAGTTATTTTGTTTTCCCAAAAGGCAGTTTAGATTGTTTCCCAAATACCATTTAATGCCTTGAACAGGACGAGCAAAGTTTAATTTCACTTCCATTGTCTTGATGTTGCAGCAGAGAATAGTTGAAACCCTTTATTACTAATTTCCTCTTTAAATGTCCTTGAAATATTGCGGGAAAAAACACTTAAAGACAATATGACAGCATTGCATAAGCACACTAAATACTCTTCCACTGAAGGACAAATTCAAACACGAAAAGTCACCACCGAAGATGCACTGTTTTCCAGGAAGTCCAAGTACCCATTTCAGGGGTGCTTTAAATCTCTTGTTTTTCCTCCTCCACCTCTAACAGTCATAATAGGAAACAACCCAATGGTACACACAGAATACTGCCAAAATAAGTGGTTGAATGGATGGAACATCTTGACCTCTGTTTGTTCTGCATTTCAATATATCTGAACAAACAGCAGTTGTTGTCATGGATGCTGGTTATTTTTGTTGTCACATGACAGAATAGTAATTTGTCTTTATCATTAATACAATACAGCAGAATGTCTCACGGCAGAAACAGAAATACACCGTTTGTTGATGACATCACGTTGTTGCAAAGCAGTCAGAAAATTGTGAAAAAAACGGCCCCAATCTCAAGTTCCCAGTGTTCTAGGTGGTAAATGTCTGAGGGACAGTCTGAAAATTGTTAGCGGAGGGAGGGGTCAATGTTATTATGCCTCCCCCCTCTTAGTCAATTAGCTGACTGCAATTTCTTTGGGCCATTGGCCCTTTTTATGCTTTTATTTTGTTACTGCTTTGCATTGCAGCAAAAACGAAGTGCTGAACTTTGTCCATGATTGCTAGAACTTGTCAATTACACACCAGTGTTTTCAAAAAGCTTCCAATGCCAAAGAAATACGTTGGGTTGGTGATAAAAAGCCAAAACTGTGCCTCGTTTTCGACAATGTTCTGAAATGCATCTGCATCTACATCTGCCTTGGTAGCGGCTGACAGAACTTCGGGGAAATAGGACTGAAGCAGCGAAGACCTCATATCAGGACGGGAAGAAAAGGAAGGACGGAATCGGCGAGGTCACGGGAGTGCACAACGGTGAGGAGAAGATAAAAGGAGGCGCGGCTCTGTGGGGACGGGGGAGAGATAGAGGGAGAAATAGGGACAAAGAAAGGAGGAGAGAGAATGAAAGAGAGGGAGAGAACGAGGTAGAGAGAGCCTGGCGGTGCGTTGGGGGAGCCGATGTGCCATTTCTAATCCCTCCTGTTCGTGGCTTTGTGCCGTGGCCCAGCAGGAAGTGGGAGCTGGGCAGACAACAATTAACAAAAGAGCTGTGAAGAATACAATTAGCCATCAATGGCCAACCACGGGCCTTTGTGCCTGTCGCCATGGAGACGGCACAACACCACTATACTGAGATTACAAAACCCTTTTCTACACTTCTCCTTTTTTTCCTCTCTCAATCTACCCTTTTCTCTTTTACCCTTTCCTTTTTTTCCCACTCTTCTCTTTTCTTCAGCTTTCAGACTAATGTCCCTTTTCTTCTCTCTGAGACACACACACACACACACAGAGACACACTTACACGTACGGCTATACATGTGAACAGTTGTTTCATGTTCTCTGTGAAGCAAAGTGATGTCTCTGTTGTGGTCTTCTGGCTCTTTAGATGTCTCATGATGAGTCTAGAGATTCAAACACTGGATTGAACCCATACACCCTCCACCGAGATCAACTGACAGCATCAGCCAGGAGTTCTGGCTAGTTTTTTTCAGTAAGTCTTACACAGTGATGTTATATTCGATTCCGTGTGACCGATGTAATTCTACCTGATGGCACCCTCAACCAGTTTGGCAGCACCTGTTGCAAAGCGTTGGATGGTTTTCACCGAGTGTTAACCATCGTGGGCTCAGTGGACTCTACGCAAATATGAAAAAAAGGATTGCGCAGCTTTTGCGACCGCTAAACAAATGCACAAATAATAATAATTAGTTGTCGGAGAGTTGTTGGTAGTAGCTGAAGCGCATTTATGAGGGGTCATTTTCTTGTTGGTATGCAATGACAGTTGTGTCATTTAAATATTAATGAATAAAGGTCCCCTACATGTCAGTTTTGGAAATACATGTGGAAACAATTGAATGAAAAATAAACAAATAATGTATTCCCTCACAACCGACACACTGGCCTCAAGAACATTTAGACTGAGTGGAATCAGACGTAAAAAAAAGGTAAAATTGTTTGACAGTTTGTTATCCCAAAAAAAACAATGGCCATTGCTCCGGAGGCCATATTGAAACAAAAATACACACTCCACCTGCAAAAAACAGAAGAACATGGCCTTCCTTGGTTGGGTTGGTTAGGGTGAGGCATGAGAAATGACAAATGGGATTAGGGTTAAGAGTATCAGGGTAAACCAATCATATGCCGAGGAGGGCGGGTCATGTTGTAGACAAATATACTTCAAAGGGGTAGGTCCAATGAGGTAATTTTGCATAATAATTAGCCATGTGCTTCTGTTTGTTGCAGGGGAGTTTACATTTTCGGAACAATGGCTGTTTGCTTTCAGTCCAATGGGAAGTTTTTTTCGGACTACTGGGGTTTCGTAATAATAGGCCGTTGGAACAATGGCATTTCACCCAGGCCAACATGGCTACCTCCTGCAACGTGGCATGACAGCAGCACTCAGGCCACCGTGGTGATGAGTCCTTCGCCACCATGATGGTCTGTACTGACTTTGACAGAAGAGATCTTGCTCATCTGAATAAATCATGCTTTTGTTCCTTTACAACCCCCTGCTGTCATTTTTTTCTCGCCTGAAATAATAAACATAAAATGTGTAATGGAAAGAATGTTGAAAACATGAACATAACAGATGCTAGCATTTGTTTTGAGTGGATCTGTGACTGAAATGTTTACGTTCAGGACCGTGTATTCTCCTGGATCAGGGCAAGACGACGATGCTGTGAATGATAATTAGCAAACATACCGCCTCAAATATTTCCCCACATTTTTTAGTTTTGTTTAGGACTGCAGGTGTGAACTGATTGTACGAGGGGGTTACAGCATTTCTCCACTGCTTTGCAAACTGAAGCAGTCGAATCTCCGTCACCTTTCCTCAAAACCAACAATGGAGACGAACTGCAGCACGTCAAACTATGGAAGAGGAGCGAGTAGGACATGCAGCTGTGAGACACAGGGGTGCACTGGAGGAGGCCTTTAAAGAAAAGAGGAAAAATAAATCACGGTAGTAATTGGGGTTGCAAAGTAGTACATATGGAGTATTGAACATCTTAAAACTGTCTTTGTTCAAGGTTGAGCTGGTGAACAGGTTCAACCACAGGACCTTCTGCGCTGTGAGCCACATGCCATCCCTTCTACGGACTCCCTTACATTTTGTGAACTGAACTGCTTTTGTGAGCAGAGGCTTGTTTTTCTTTTCTGGTCTTCAGTTATTTTTTTTGGGGTTCTTTTTTTTTCTTTCTTTGTTGTAGCATTTGCTCACACACACCATTCTGTAATTTGTATTAATGTTATGAAGAGTCTCAAAACACACTAAACATTTCCAGCATTTCATCATCCGCCGTTCACTATTTTGCAAACTGAAACATACTTGTGTGTAAAAATTGAATAAGTAAACTTCAGCCTGACAGTGACCACAACGTATTATGATTATTGCTTTGTTTTTTAGGGATGTGTTTGAAAAAAACATTTCCATGGCCCCAATATTGTGCTCTGCCGTGACATAACGCGAGGGGCGAGCCTCATGTTGGCCTCAGCTGAGCTGTAGAATAAATGTTTACCTCAAACAAGGACTGTGGATTCTTCCCCCATCTCTTACTATATAATTGTACCCCTGAAGAGGGGATGACTTTATGGCCGGTAGGGAGATGAGGAAACTGTCAGTCTTATCTGTTAGCTTATTTTAATTTAAGATTGTCTGATTTCAATTTGGTTTTATTCGCTAACCTAATTGATTTTAGTATTGTTTGATTTTAGCATTGTGTTATTCACCATCTTACTTTACTTTAGGATTGTCTGATTTTAGCACGTGTTATCCATTAGCTAACTTTTAGAACTGTTGTACGTTTTTTATTTTATTTTCTGTTTCTAATCCGTTGCTTCCGATTTTTTGTTTTGTCTGCAATGTTTTATGCTGCCCTATATGGTGATTGGTGCAAATATTTAACACCTACCGGACTATGCTTTAATGTTTTTCATTTATTTATTGTGTTTTGTAAAGCACTACTTTGAATTGAAAAGTTTTTTATAGATCAATTATTATTCTATATGTGCCAGGTTACCAGTACATTACAGCTGTGTGAATATAGGTTGATCAAATGTTTAAGCCTCCCATTGGCACTTGGACATATCGTTGTGACAAAGCAATGATAAAGATTCAGCCTTGAACTGTAAGTAGACTTAGTCAATGTCTTCATGTCATAACTTGATATTTCATACTCCAAAACCCCAATAGTCTGAAAAATGTGCCATTGGATATGTGCCCATTTGTCTGATTATACCCGTTATCCCGAAAACAATCGTACATTGTTCTAAAGGCTCAGCCCTTGCCTCTAAGGGTTCCAGATGAAACCCTTGGAATATAAAAGAGTTATTGGTAAAATAAACCTGAGTGGGTTCTTGTTAGCCCCCTTAGAAGGTGGAAAGGTTCTGGATAAAAAACCCAGAGCAGGTTCCTCTGTGGAACCTTTACGGCATAGGACGGTTCTGTGTAAAAACGGTTCTGTGCAAGGCGAGTATTTTTGTTTAGCACATTTTAACAACAAGGCAATTCAAAAACCATTAAAATCATCGACACATAATGCAAAAGAAAACAAGTTTTTAAAAACAATCAAGAACATTCATTAAAAAATAGGTTTCTGGGTGGAACCTAGATGGTTGTAGGTATAAACCTTTTATGTTGGCTTTCTAGGTGTAATCTTTTGAAAGGGGGTACATAATGCTCGACCAGGAACCAACAAGGGTTCTTCTTTAAGGTCAAGCCGAAGAACCCAAGGCTGATGCTGTCAGTTGATTCTGTTGAGCATCTTCATTTCTAAGCGAGCAGGGTTTTTTTTCACGTGCCTGTTTGGTGACAGACAGTGAAATGAACTGTGCCAGTGTGGGGAGCAGGGTGCAGTTCTACTAACAACCAAGCTGTGAAGTGCAATTTTCATGTCAATTATTACCAGGATTTGCATTTGCTCACACCAGGGCAGCGCAAGGTGCAAAGCACAGTTGTCAGTAATGTGCTTTGTGGCTTTGCTGTTATACATGTGTGAGTGGTTCCAATTCAAAGCTGAACTTTCTTAAAGACAAGTTGGCCACTGATGTAAATCTCTCAAGCTAAAACATGAAGATAAAGCACTTTTCATTTGAACCCCACACACATGGCTGTGGTGTGAATGATCGTAATCCGTTTTCTTTTCAGCACTGTGATGCGGTTGGAACTGTAAAGGTGGCTGCACACATTAAGGATGTGTATTTCTTGTATGACTGGAGCAACGCAGTAACCAGTGTTTCTTTTCTCCCTTACAAGCAAGGTACACCTTAACAATCTGTTGCAATTCAATACAACTGCTCTGTACTTTCACAAAGCTCACAATGTTCCGTTTTTAATGACATTTTATTACACGTTTATTATTGAGCTCATAGTAAACAGTGGGGTGTTGTGCACCTGTGTTGTTGCTGGACACATATTATACTGAGTGGTGTTTTTATAAGGTTTTGTACATGCATGAGGTCTGCAGAATAACAATAACTTACTTAAATATACCAAAGTCTAGCAATGAATGAGTGGGAAGGGAATTCTATTAGTCCCAAATTAAGACAAACTTTCCATATCTGATGATCGTGTATTCCTTCTCAGTGAGCTAGCTCTGCTGCAGGTGTGCAGTGTGCCTCTGGCCTCAAAAATGAAAATTCAAAAGTCACTGTTGTGTTTGCCAACACAAAACAGAGCTCTGCACGCAGTTATTTCTGCTACTTTCTGCTCTCATTCTGGTGTTGTGGAGCCAGTTGTGGTTCTGTCTCTGGAGACACGTTGAAAGTTACTGCGGACAAAGTCATGTCCCCAAGCTTCATCATTTTAAAGTCCAAGAGACAAAATATGTTCCCTTGAAGAACATGTTTTAAATATGTAGTGCGTTCTCTATGAATGGAAAGCGCACACACACACACACACACACACACACACACACACACACACACACGTCTGTGTCAGACTTTGCAAACCTGTGCTCTACAGCACACTGAGAGTCAATTTCCTGCATCGGAGTAAGAGAAGAAAACAATGTTGAAGATTATGATGGATTCATTCCCCCCCATATTTACCAAAGTAAATATTGGACCTAGTTTTCACAAGCCACATATCTTTCTGAAAACTCTCACACTGAAAATGTCGTATTTCCGACAGACAAATCTGGAGAAAATTAACTTTGTTCAAGACCTGGCTCGATCAGCGCGACACTCGGGATATCCGACACGAAGTCTAGCATTGACGATGTACCCAAACTGTGTCAAAATTAAGCTAACGGCAACTGACATTGCTAACGCCCTAGCAAACAAGTACATGTAATGCTAAATATGTCCGTTAGCTATGCAAATATCTGAAGTTATCAAAAGACAGTATAAATGCATCTTTTATTTCTTTTTTAAATTAACATGGAGGCTCTGTAGTCAGATCCGAGTCGGCAGCAAACTTTCGGACCCTTTTCAACTAAGACAAAGGAAACGCAGACCAGATCCACACCTTCCGTTCTTACCTTTCACAACAAAAGCCCTGGACCAATCATATTCGCGGGTTTGTGTTTCACATTCTTGTTTACACGTCAGAACACCGGTGCGGAAAGACCTTGAGATGAGACACATTCAGTTGTGTTATTCAAGACCAAATATTGATGATGGGACTCCAACTCCACTTGTACTGAAGAAACCAAAACCGTTGGTGGTTCTATATCCCCCAAATCCTTTTAATTTTTCTCTATACAAACCACACAGTTTTTTTAGTATTAGCGGAAAGCCTAGTGCCAGTTTTACAATCTATGAGCTTTATTCTCCCTCTTGCCTTTCAGGTCGCCTACCTTTGTCAATGCTGTTGAAGCCGGCCAAGCATAGCTGAGCAGTGCCAGCCCGCTCTGTTTGTTCTGCCAGGCTGGGCTGTGCGACAGCACCTTCAGCCACACAGTTAGCTGTAGGTTCTAGCGTAGCCTTGTGTTATCATGCTCTATGATATACAGCCTCAACCTCTATTTGTACTCTGTAGAGCAGCAGTTTCCATATTGGTGTACCAGATTGTTTGGAAGATGAAACTTTAATTATTCACATGGGGATATTGAGCCATTGCAACAGCAGAAAATAGGATACAGCAGTTAACAGGAGGATGTCAATTGGTGTAGAGTAAATGACATACAGCAACCTGTAACACCTGCTTATTTCGACCTGGTTTAGTATCAACGTATCATTGAAAATAATATTAGCATGTAATACTTACAACTTTAAAATCCACAATGGATCCCAGAGAATTATCACAGGTCCCCTCAGCTCATTGTTTTGGTTTTCCGGCCTGCGAACATACTTTTTTGGGTTGTCTCTCACCGTTCTCATCGGGCTCGTTTCCAGACGCAGCAGACTACAAAACGTCATTCACAGCCTCTTGCGTCTACTCGCGTTCATGCAACCCTTGTGTAGTTTGTTTACAGCCTAACGTTAGCTTTGTGCTACTGCCGAATGCATTCCCAATTTTCAAAATACCATAAAAGTGGTGTATAAAAGCACAGAAAATAATTTTTGCAATAAAATCCCATTGGCTTTTTGGCCAACTCCCTGCAGCCCTTTATACGGTTATAATAATACTGTATTCCAGTGTAGTGTGTACAGCTTCTTGTACTGATACTATTAGGCATTTAAAGGATAAAACTTGTGTTCTTCTATGATTTTCTTATTGCTGGCAGACATTTAAAAATAGGTTACATGGGGATGGAACCTTTCAACAATTTCCTTCGGGTTAGATAACGTTCTACCTCATCTTATCTTTTCTTGAAGCATGTCATTTCCCCTCTCCCCCTCATTTGCTGTCACTTCTCTTGATATCTAATGAAAATAAATGCCTGAAAAAAATGAGAATAATAAGAATTGTACATCACAAAAATTATATAGTTTTACTATAAACAGCTGAGCACTGTGTTTTTTTGTTATATAACATTACTCAAACAGGGGTAAATAGTACCTTTGTTGTCCCATAACCATTAGCTTAGAGGACTCTCCTGTGTCCTCCTGTTGTTGTAGCCTATCAGAGCATTATTCAGCCTACTCTGAATAATTGTATGTTTTATGTATTATTGTCGGACATGTATAGTGAGATGGAGTGGATTTTCCACTTGGGGACTTAAGTGTAAAAGTAGAAAGATATGGAACAAATGACACATGGCGTTTTCTTTTACCAGTTCCAGATCTAACCTTTTTTTTTCTTTTCTGTTTCTATTCTGTTTCCCTTGAATAATAATATATAGACCATTTACTGTGCTTATTAAAGTGTTATACATAAAGAACAATTGCATACTATTATTCTAATAATAATTCTAATCAAGAGGTTTTGTATATTGGTGCTGTACCATCAGGAGAAAATGACTATGATTTTGTATCATTCACTGTCAAAACCGACTGCTAAAAAGTGACATACTTAATAGGCAAAATGACATGCCCATCACAAATACAAGGCTTTGTCAACATACTGTACAGGTGACACATTACAACAAAAAAAAGCTGAATTTATCATTTGTCAAACCCACTTTGTTTCTATACACATTGGCACGTCGTTTTCATATATTCTATGAGTGAAATGTAAAAACTACAAATTCCAGAGCCCTGTCCTTTTCAAAGTCTCACTGAATGGTTTTGCTACGGCCCTCACACAGTTGAACACCTACTTTGGTAGATTTTGGTGCAATAGACAGCGCTCTCTACCACCATCATCAAAACTAATGAGGCACTATCTTTTCAAAGAATGCTGACATCTGTCACCCAGCTGCAGCTCAACTGATGTTCAAATATATAAATAGATATTTGCAATATAAACAAATCAGAGACTGGCCGGACTGGCAGTTGCTGGAGGCTTGCTGTGCCTGAGCGGCCCAACGTAATCTAGGCGCAACGTGTCATAACAACCCCGACCTCAACCAAAGTCGACCAAGCCACACTGTCTTCCTGTGTCTCACTTAGCCCCCTTTCTTTTTTTTCTGGGGTTGTCAGATTCTGGTGGTAGAGATTGGAAACAGGTCACTCGTCTGCTATCTCCACTCAGATATCTGCTCTATCTAAAGGGCTGCTGACTGACGCAGTACCTTCTATCTGCTCCTCACACACACAAACAAATGTACGCTCACTAAACCACTCAAACCAGGCACGTCTGGGATGAAACCCAGCAAATGCTTGAATAATAAATCCATGGTGAGGTGATGGACTTCGGCAACGACAAAATTATTATTATTTTTTAAGTCAGTTGTTCTAGTTTGCACGACGCTGTTTACATGTGAGCCTCAATGTGGTGCGATACAATTTAGAGAGCGCCCTTCTTGTTTGCAAGGCTTCACAACCTTCTACTTGATTGTCTCTTGAACGCACACAAAGGTGAACCTTCAGCGTTTCGTGCGTAGTACAGAGGAATGTTTCCAATCTCGTCTTCTTCTATCTGAAGGCCGCAGCAGCTCATTTCACTGATCGACGCTGATAAAAAACAGAGAACGGGTGATGATTACTGAGCTTCTGTCAGACTGAAAACCCTGTGCACGCTCTTCATGGGTAGCGATGAATGAACCCCTATTGGGAGACTGGGCCCTCACATGGAGATTGTTGGGTCACAGAAATGGTTCAGAGCACGGAAATAAACTGTGAGGAAAGACTGGGCGAGAGTTTCAAGAGGGAAAAGTAGGCCTGGGGAGGTTTGGGGTCAGTGATGTGGGCAGCAGTGGTCACTCAGAACCGAATAACTAGTCAAAAACTTTTGTCTAATCAGTATCTGAAGCTATCTCTTGATGGTATTTTACTTTTATTTTCACTGTGGTAATAATACAGCATGATACAGCGATGGTATCTTTTTTATTTGTTGTCAAATCTGCATTAATCATTTGAATGTTGATGCTTTCCTGTTGTTGATTCTTTTGTCGTGTTCATCCTAATTTATTAAGATTAGTGTTGTATTTCTTTTGTCAGCAGCAAGAAAATGCAGCTATTGGTCTGTTTTGTGTATTTATGTATAATTAATTTTTGTATTGAATTTAACCAGATAGTCCCATCCATGTCAATTCAATGATGTCCTTGTCAAAGGTAATATGTATACATTGTAAAACCTGAGTAAAGCTGATGATCATCAATTGACCCGTTTACACTGCTACTCCGTCAGGCTGCCAGAGTTACCGTGCAGCCCAACTCGAACAAGCACAGAACCTTTGGAGTTTTGGTGTTCATGTTTTTTCTTTTCTTTTTTTTGCTAAAATAAAAATAGTGATTTCAGCAAGAAGCAGATAGAGGCATCTACAATATCCGTTTGACCAACACAGTGTGAGGGCAGTTTGTGAAATAGTCACGGAAACTATTGTTTCCCGGCTGAGCGACACAAATTGTCTGTTGTTGTTTTTGCACAACTTCTTTTGCTGGACGACATTCTGTGAAAGTCATGGTTGAGCTGAAAATAATGACATAATGACGTCAGATGTAGGCAAGCAAACCACCGTTAGCTTTACTGAATATGTCTGCTATGATACTGGGCTGGAAATATCCACGGTGTCAAACCAGGTTAAAAGGATAAAGATAGAAGCTAAAGCCTACAGATCACGGTGGGAAAATGGAGACAGAAGAAGATGATGAAATGAAGGAACAACAGTGTTCCGGTGGAGCCGGGTAAGCTTTTATTCACTATTACAATCATTAAAAAGCAAAAGCAGCATTTGTATACATTCAGTACACTTTCAGTAGGTAGCATAGCATAGATGTGCTAATGTGAGTTAGTGATGTGTAAACGTGCTCTGCTAATGTTAGCTCCACAGATTTTTATCATATAAATGTAACGTTTGTTTGTTGGAGATGTTTAAGATATGTGTGAGGGTTTTTAAGTCCGGGTCCGTTCGGTAGGTCTCAAGTGGATGGTCATAGGATTTAGATGTTTAACAGACTTTATACAAACACATTTTAAATCCCCACCTTCTGTCTCTTTCCCTATGTGGCGATGGAGAGCTAATTCCATTCAGTGAGCACTGTCACGTGTGCCGAGAGTGAATAAGCAAGCATTAGTGATGGACTCACTAAGAAAGACAAGAGTCCTTCAATGCGATCCAAACAGCAGAACGATGAAGCTAATGGTGGTATTAATTTGTCAAAGTTTTTGTGTTGAATGCCGGCAAATAATGGCGACTTTTTTCATCACATTCTGTGTTCCGCCACAAAAAACGACACTTCACCATGAGCGCAAGGTTGCAGGTTGTGCAATTAATTAGCAACAACCACAGAAAAGGCCCCTTGAATGCATGAGCGCTGACAATATGGACCTCGTGCTTTTGATTCAGCCTTTTACTTCCAAAAGCTCTTAGTATAGTTTTATAGCAAGCGTCCTCAGTGTGGCCCGTGACACCCGGCCTAATGCACAACCAGAGGAAGGGAGGGAGGGCTCTGCTGAGATAAACACCAACAGTGGAAAAAAACCTCAAAGATCGTTCTGCTTAGCTGACACAATATCTCAGCGATAGCACAGATCCGCTTTATGTGTGCATTTAGAGAGATCAAGCTCGTCTTAACCAACATGCAAAATAGGCAAAGTGACAAACAACACACACACACAGCAAACCGCATTAGGGCGTCTGAATCGAAAACAAGCGTTTTTGTGAGGGTGTCGACATCCCGGCCGATAAGCAACGTTCGCATTATTTCTGAGAAGCAAGCACAAGCAACACATTCTCTTTTCCGACTCTTTCATCCGGTGAACGCAGCAGTGCGGAGGGCGAGATGTGCTTTTTTGCAAACATCCCCCCATAGAGATACGGAGACCGCATTGACCTGATTGGGTCGATAGCAACGTGCGCGACGTTCTACCCGAAGGTCTCCAGAGGGCGCGCCGCTCAGTGTCGGCGAACACCGTCTCGACGGGTGAGCCTGAACACAACGGGTCAGCGTGACGGGAGTCAGATGCTCCCGACTGGCCGACACTCCGGCCTCCACCACCACGTTCCTCATCTGACTGCAGCTCTGGCCCCATGTTTGCAGGCCACACTCCGCTGATGGAAAGCAAATAACAAGCCACACGGAAAAAAAGGCCTGCGCCGCGTCGACGGACACCCACATGCACAAACACACACGGTCGCGAGATAACAGGGCCTCTGCGGGGGCGAGGGTGCGGGAGGGGGGACTCAGGGAGTTGAGGGTCGAGGAGGGGGAGGGGGGGGAGAATATGGCACTGCCCCACACAAAGGCAGCCCTGAAATAGCCCCCTCTCACAATGAGACCTGCCACTCTGTCTATGAGATAATGTCTAATTGAAAACACTGCAGCCATTGTGCTCCTGTCACCGGCTCTATTGTCCAGCTAGCCCTCTCCCCCCCACCTCTCTTTTTCCATTGACGCGGCGCGATTGTTCTTCGCCATTGTGGCAACCCTACTCTCTCTCTCTCTTTCTCTTTCTCTGTCTCTCTATCTCCCCCTCTCCCTGTATTGTTATAATTTCATTACTTATTTGTTTTTTTGTTCCGCTTCTCCTTTCAGTCCCCTGCAGACCTTTTGTGCACCATATTTAGGCACTTCATTGGGATCTGCTGCCAATGTGTCCGTCCGTGTGTGTGTGTGTGAGCAGGTGTCAGTTTCACGAGGAGATAAAAACAGGAAGCAAGATAAAATAGTTCTCTGAGATGAAATAAAAGCTCTTGCAGGCATCACAGCAGGGGGAGGTTGGTTTTTATCCGCTTGCAGCTCTTGATTCCGGTAATATGAAACACGGCCCTCGTCGTCCTCGGAGACAAGTGGTCATGAGGACAACAGGCATTGTCCTGAGTGAATTACAGTCTGTGTGGTGACATTGTTGCAGCCTGCCTGTGTCCACAAACTATGGACAACCTATCACCTAATGACACAGATATCTGGCAGAGACAAAGTGAGCGTGGATCATGATTAAGGGGACTGACAGGGCCGGTCGACTTGAGAAGCACAGTAATGCACCAGAGGCCTTGTGCTTGTGCCATGACTGTGTGCTAAAGAATCTCCTGCTCCTCATCTTACAGCTGCTATTCATATGGTTCTTCTCTGAAATGTAGATTGAGAAAACCATATGCAAAAAGATACAGGAAGGCTGTGTGCATTAAGTGTGTTGTGATATACTGTTTTGTTGTTGTTTTGCCCAATTGCTTCAAAGAAATAATTCTACAATTTGTAAAATACGTTAAATTTACTTTCCTGCTGAGAATTAGTTGAAAAGATCGATACCATATGAAGCATAAGTCAAGAGACCGTTAAATGTTGTAATGCCGTTAGCATTACAACTGGGGGGAACAGCTAGCACTGATATCTCATTAAAGATACATAGTATTTATAGTAGAGAGTTACTAGCGTGGATGTCAACTGTTAAGATGTATTGCGATCTATACTAGAATGCTGGCAAATGTTAGCATGCTAACGTGCTAGACTAAGTTGGTGAACATGATACACATTGTACCTACTAAACATCAGCGTGTTAGCATTTAGCTCAAAGCGCCACAGCCTCATAGAGCTACTAGCGTGGATGTAGGCTGTTAAGAAGTATCCTAAGCTCTACTAGAGTGTTTTCAGCAAACAGCAAATTCGTTCAATGTTTCTGAAGAACAAGCCCCAGTAGCTCTAAGGAAAGGAGTGTGAGCTGGGCTACTTTTCCAGCACTTTGGGGGGAATGAACAGACAATTACAAAATACAAAGAGGTACTGCTCTTAGTCATAGACTGTAAATAAGAAGTGGACGTAGTCGTCGTGATGTCATCTGTTGGTTTATGGACTGCCGTTATGAAGTCTCGAGTTCAGCAATTTCGCCGTCACCATCTTGGATAACAGCCGTCGCAGTGTTGTTGTGTTTTTGCAGCCGATGAACAGAAGTTACCATATTTGGAATGAGGAGGAGTGACGTAGAGATGCCGGTTACGGCTCTGATAGCGGCTGCTACAGTAAGCCCCACCCTAAAGCATACCCCGCTTTATTGCCTATCATTGACCATCATTTTACTGAATGAATGAACAGTACACTGTATTGAAGAAGACTTGAAATTAGAGATTGAGACCATAAACCCATGTTTACAATGTTTACTGATGGAATAAATCAAGAGAGAAGTAGAGTAATTTTCTCATAGATTTCTATAAAATCTGACTTGAGGAGTCACCCCCTGCTGGTCAGTAGAGAGAATGCAGGTTTTAAGACACTTCCGCATCGGCAGAATCGGAGGTTGCCGCCTGGTCTTAATGTGGCCAACATGTTTTGGAAGCACACCCGTCAACCTCACACGTCTCTCAGAGTGAGACGTGTGAGTTTGACAGACAGCAGCAGAGAAGACAGATGAATCACTGTCGCCGTTCCTCTTTTGCAAGTGGAATGCAAGTATGGCAGCCTATTTATCCGCCGCTGCGCACTAACAAGTCAGGCCACAAATGTCACATTGGTTGAAAGTATTGCTCGGAACAATGCTAATTATCCCCTCCGTTGAGTTTCTCTACAGTCAGCAAATCAGCCAGCACACTTCAAATGCACAGTGGATATGTGCACATTTCACCCGGTGGAGTCACTGAAAGATGTCGGATCCTTACGATGACTGAATTGTGACATAAACCTATAAAACAAATGGCTCCCGATTTCTCTTCTGGCTCTGGTGGGTGGGTGTTTTATTTTTTATAACGATTCAAAAGTGAATGCAGGAATCTTTTCCTGCTAGTTGAATGTTTTGTCTTTTCACATTGAGTTTTCGAGAAAAAACAGGGCCCAACTTTTAAAAGTGGTTGCCAGGTTGCCATTTCTATTTGCCTTTTATTTTATGTAATTTGGATACTATGCAGTTCTATATCAGCTTCATGATGACAATGTGACATGAAAGAATAAAAAGCTTTATCACACTAACTGAACACAATTGTTTGTAGTTTTTGTTTTGCTTTATAGAATTTGTATCTTAAGTGTTGCTCCTCAATTCCTGGCATACAAAAGTTATATGCAAAGATTGTCTCTAAAACAGATGCAATGAAAAGCACCGACGCGCATGCAGTGTTGTCTGGTTTCAGGTTCTGACTGTAACAGCAACATTTCAATGTTACCAATGCAACCAATATAAAAAATACATATATCTTAGGTTGCACGTTTTGCTGTGCCTTTTTTTTTATTTTTTAGAATTTGGTGTTCGAAGGCCACTTTGATACATTTTTCTGCCATAAATCAAGAATTGGCATGGTAATTATGACAATTTCAAACAGATTTCTAATAGGATAAAATGGTGAAGGGGTGACCTTTTGGACAGACATGGATGTATTTTAGTGTTTTCACTGTTAGTATGTGTGTAGGTATGCACTGGCGTTCCGTAGTACCGGATGTGCATGTATGTGTATTTATTCATCCATCCATCCATTTTCAATACCGCTTATCCTCATTAGGGTCGCGGGGGCGCTGGAGCCTATCCCAGCTGACATAGGGCGAAGGCAGGGGACACCCTGGACAGGCCGCCAGTCCATCGAGGGCAGTATTTATTCATTTCATTGTTATTTTATTCCTTACAATTTCCATCTCATTTTTTGTGTTAATTTGTTAAAGCAAAACAATTTTATCACAAACAAATGAGTCAGTTGAACCCTGATAAGTTTAATGATTAAACATGTTGACTGAAACTGAATTATATTGTCCTGTAGGTTGATTATATAAACTTACTATTGTTTAGATTACAGCCCACCAATTACTGTGTAGCCTAAATATTTAGTGTATGGGGTTACCTATATGTTTGTACAAGGGGAGAGCACAACATTGTATGGCCCTATGGGCTTTTAAAATAAAATACTGAGTACCTATTTAACAATTACAGGACACAGCAATATTATTTGTATTAATTATCACTAGGTAACAAGCAAGGAACAGTAGAGTAGCAGTGCTGCTATTAAAATGACTACTTATTAATAATAATATAGGTTTAATGCAGGCTAAGCATGGGAGGAAGGGTGCGCCTAATGACTATTACATTAAGGGCTGTAAAATGAACTCTGACATTTTTCAATTCATCCCTGTAATTATACTGCAGTTACAGAGTATTGCTGAGCTACACGCAGTTCAGCCCCTTCGTAGCTGACTTAGAGGCTAAGTGGCATCCTGTTTCTGCCAACATGTATCATTACATGACTCAGTCAAGAATGGGATGTGTTTTCATTCACAAAACTGGAGATCACGCACACACACATGCACACACGCACGCACGCACGCACACACACACACACACACACACACACAATATGTCTATATCATGACTATGAATTTAGCAAGTCTGGTGGAAACCCACTTCATACAGAGCTCATATGGAGGCAGTGTGAAACATCATTTGTTCATTTGTTTGAATTGGGAAATTATCTTTAATAATTAGAATACAATAATAGACCTCAGAGACAGTGCAGGTCAATTTTTTCGTTTTCTTGCTACCATAATATATAACATATGTAATGTTAATTTACATAGCATGAGTCAAATATATGCACCAAAGAAGTCAAAACGTTCTTACTCATACAAAATCAGTTATCATTATAGTGGCTTGTCTTTAACTTTGAACATTTCAACAATGTATTCGAAATAGAAATAAGTGTATGAAAGGTTTTTTGGGGTAAAATATTATTTTGATTCAGTTCTGGAATTCTTTGGAATAAAATGTATTTTTTCATTTTTCAGTAGCAGATTTAATATTTTCAAATTTCAATCTTTATTTTTTTGCCAGATTGTGCCGTTCAAAAACCACACTACGCAAATGTTGGACTAAATGCTCCCATTCCCACAAAAACCTTTACAGTTTTCAAAGTGGTATAAACTGTGATATGAATCTCTTCACCATATCCCTAAGTATTCGGACCAAGTTAATGCATTCTCATTTATTTTTACTCTCTGGCTTCTATGCTGTGATCTAGAGACACTGAGCACAGAGCTGTACAACAACAACAACAACAACAACAACAACAACAACAACAACAACAACACAAGGTTTTAACAAGAATATAATGCCTGAAGGGATGTGAAACCACTGCTTTTATTTTTTTATTTTGTTTGTCAAGTGTGTTGAGACTCCTAAGACTATGCTCTTTAAATTGCCATACTTACTTATGTGCTTGCTGCCATTCCTTGGCTAAAATGGATTAATAAAAACACAGTATAACATTTCAAATGGTATGAAATCAAGAACACATTCTCTAGTTGAGAAGCAGTAGGGTCCACATGTTTGATATTTTTACTTAAAGCTGCATTCTTTAATGTATTGTTTGGCCACTAGGGGGCAATCGAACACGCTGAAGACACAACACTTACTCTAGAGCCGACGTATACTAGCAAACTATTTGCATACACATTCAGTAGACTAAAAGCAACGTGTATGCTTTTGGATTTAGTTTATGTTATTCGTTTGATGAAAGTAAGTCCACTTTTCACTCTCCTTTTAGCTCGTTTTTTGGTCTCCACCATCTGCTGAGAAAATTATCTGTCTCTTCCGCTGCTAAATGCATTGCTTTATTCACCAGCAAGTCCCTAAATGTGTTTGTCTGTCATTTGGTACTGGGCAGGTACGTAGCGCACAACATACCAGAGATTCGTCACTGGAAACAGCTGCCTGCTGCTGCTGGAAACAGAGTTGACGAGGGTTAACAGCAGAGGTGCAGGTTGAAAAAAAAACAAATAAATAATGAGCTGAAAGGCGGCTGTTTAGTTACTAGATGTTCCACTATGTTCACTGTTAGCCAAAGTTGATATTGGACCAAATCAGTAAAAAGTAGCGGCGCCCCGTGTCAGCCATAGAGACAGGTCTGGCTCCTAATGTTAGCATTATGGTAATGAGGGAAAACACTCTGGTTTGTTTGTGTTTCTTTAAACCAATCACAATCGTCTTGGGCGGTGCTAACTTGGAAGCAGCGACAGTGCACTTAATGTTCAGATATGTATCCCATTACATTGAATATTAGTAAAAAACATATCATACAGCACACATAATATGTCGGGTCAGTAAAACTCAGCATAATATATGCCATTGGAAAGTTTGTTAAATGGCTATAAGGAGCTTAATGTCAGCACTGAGTGCGCTAAAATACTCAGTAGCTATAACTTGAGATATGGTCACATTATGTATGTCTTTCCTGGAATTATATTATTTCATACGCATTGAAGATTATAAAAACAGGATTAAGGACTATTTTACCCCTGAATGTATTTGTCCTGTTATTAACCACTGCTAATTGTTGGATTTTTTATATTTTTTTTGCTGTAGTGTCAGTTTTTTTGTTCTGTAAACTTTGTATGCTGCCGTCTTGGCCAGGGCTCCCTCGGAAAAGAGATTTGGAAATCACAATGGGAAATATTCCTGGTCAAATAAAAGTAAAAAATATCGATTTCGATGAAGCTCTCCTCCTCATCCCCATCTTCCCCTCCCCCCTCCCCCCCACGGTTCCTCTGCTCACTGACCCCTGCCACTTCTCGAGCAGCCCTGGCTGACATGTTCGTCAGATCCCGAGTGTTGCAGCCAAACAGCCTCACAATGAAAAATGCCTCCACATTTCCTCGGTTTCACAAACACTGTTTGGAACAAAAAGCCCTTATCGGACCTGCGTATTATTCACCGTGTTAATTGCAGGGAAAGTAAATGTATTGTGCATCTCGACGGTGCTGTTAAAACAAGATAAGAACCACATGAGCGAGTCCGAGGCACTGGCTATTGAATGAATTGTTTAACAGAGAAAGTGTGAACAAGTTGGAAACAATTTCTTCTTCTTTCTTCTGTACCGAGGGCCTGGCGTGGCTTGTGTGACCAATCTGGCAATACCCCACTAGATGTCATGTATTGATTGTCACTGATTCTGGCATTACCCATTCAAGAAACAAAGGTCATAGGTCAAATATATTCATGCACGCTGAAGTTAAAAACGGACACATTCACCACCTAAAAAAACAGGTTTGGTAACCCAGCCGTACGAGATATGGAGGTATCCACACAACTGTCAGTTGTGTGGATTCCCCTTAAAGCTGCTTTCATAAAAAATAACTTTGAATCGTATTTGCTCAAACTATCACACTATATCTTTTTAGAGCACCTAATGGCCCGTGCAAGATTCTTCCGTGTGTCCGAACAAAAACAGCCAATCACAGCCGAGGACCAGTGAATTACAAACTGTCAAACTAGGCAGCGCAAGGCGCAACCTCCGGGTTCTGCTGAGTAAAGCCAATACGGAATTGTCTTACAATTTGTATTCTCTCTACTGACCAGCAGGGGGTGGCTATTACGGTTGCAAAGAGAAGTCTGATTGTATAGAAGTAAGACAATGACTCGAGACTTTTCTATTGATTTATTACCTCAGTAAACATTACTTTATGGTCTCAGTCTCTAGTTTCAAGTCTGCAATTTTCAAGTCTGCAACGAAGCATAATGTTCATTTAGTAATTGATTGTCTATTTAGAGTCAAATAGACCATGAAACAGGGTATGCTTTAGGGCGGGGCTTACTGGGATTGACAGGTCGCTGACGCTACCAGAGACGAAAAAAGCATCTCTAAGTCAATCATCCAAATCTTCCAAATATGGTCACCTCCGTTCATTGGTTGCGAAAAAAAACAACATGGCGACGGCCGTATTTTAAAATGGCGACGGCGAAATCACACAGCACAAGAAGTCTTCAAAACAGTGGTCCACCAAACCAATGGGTGACGCCACAATGACTACATCCACTTCTCACATACAGTCTATGGGCAGCGCTGATCAGATAGATATCAAGATTTGGTTACCGCCATCGCCGACTTCTCACCTCAAATGTTTTCAGAAACATATTTTTGAGTACTGTTTGAGTTTGCTACGGGTCGGTGGGCGGTGCTTGTCTTTGACTCAATTGTTTTCAACATAAACAGTACACAAAAATATTTTTTATGAAGACATTTGAGCAGTTTGTAGCAGTTTGTAGAACTAGCAGTCGTGGCAACAAGGAACTCCGGGAACTGCCAAAGCAACGGAACAATTATTTTAGCCAGCAAGTTATTCCACAGAGATTATTTTATCAAGCTAGCACACTGTTACAGACATTGTAGTGAACTCAACAAATTACAATACAGTAACAGATCCTTTGATTCCTATTTGATCAGCGTCCAAGCTTCATGATTCACTTCACTTGTTTGACAGCTGCGTCAGAGACTCCTCGACTCTGATTGGTCGTTTTCCTTCAGGCCTGGTGGACTCTTGCAGTAGGAGCACTAAAAGGTGTCAGAGGAACCAGATGTTTTCACAGAGTATTTCTCTTACGTACGATTGTGATAGTCTGAGCAAATATGAATAAAAGCTGGGTTTTTCTTCCTAAAAGTTACCAACTGTGGCTTTAACAGCAATTGCGTGAAGCATTTCCAAAGCTGCACTGAACATCACAGTGAACCTTTGTATTTAAGGAGAAGATCATACTGGTTGGATTATGAATGTCTTTAATTTACACAGAGAACTTTGTTACATCCTCAGCAGCTGTTATACTTTTCTCCACCTCAGGCCACAAAGGACCTCACCTCTCTATCCGCCTTTGTTCCCGGCAAGCACAGCCACCTTACATCTCGAAAGTGACTGCTTTGCATGAATAAAAAGAAAAGAAATAAGAAGCAGTTACTTGATGACTGTTCTTTTTTTAATTTTATTTTTTCCTAATAGTAAATCAAATGAAATGATAATCTGAGAATCCGAAAAATGGGGATTTCTTGTCATTTTGAGTGCAAACAGAGTAAATATACATGCACACATGGGTGTTTGCTGTGAGGCGACATGCCACAAACCATAACCTGTTTTTTTCAGCATGATGTATGAAGGCAGTACATTGAAGTGGAACATAATAAATAATTAGGTCATGACTCACATCGGAAAACTCCATATTTGGTCAAGTTTGGGCACAGAAAAAAAAACACGATCACACATGTTTCTATAATTGCTTCCCGGGGTAGAGCCTTTTTGATTGTCTACTTTGAATGAGGGGAATACACATGTCAGTACTCATGCTTGTTCTTATACTGACTGATATCACGTCCGTGAGCGATACCATCAACTGGAGTGACCTAACCCTGACCGCAGTTCGTGTCACCTGTGGACCAAGTCCTTCTGTTGCCTCAGCACTAACCGAGGAGTTTGGGGCGTTTGTGCTTTGTTTCAATTTCATTTTCAGGCAAACATTCATTTCCGACCGTGTAACAGTGCGACCGTAATCGTGGAGAAAATACATTTCCCTGGAAACGTGATCGACGGTGCAGTTTTGTTGTATGGGAAAGTGTAAAGATGTCATCATTAGTGAGGCTCTGTTCCACATCACTTCCGTGTTCTCTATTCCCTTCAAAACCATAGACTGTATGGAAGACCCATTGCAAATTAGGTTGAGTAGCAAAATGTACAAACTTTCAGCTGTTTTCAATAAACAACTCAAACAAAGACAATTTAAATAGACCAACACGGGTTCTCCTAATTCAACACAAAATGACACTTTTAATGACTACTGCAGTCTGAAAAGTATTCAACCCCTTCATGACAAGCACCTTTGGTACTTAGTAGAGTGCCCTTTGCTGTTATGACCTGATGCAAACGTGATGCATAGCCAGACGCCAGGTTCTGAGAGCGTTCCTGAGGAATCTTTGCCCATTCCTCGAGGGCAATGGGCTAAGCTCTCTAATATTCTTGGGTTTGCGTGCTGCAACCACCTTCTTCAAGTTCCACCATGGATTTTCTGCAGGGTTCAAGTCATGTGACTGTGATGGCCCCTCTAGAATCTTCCACAGCTTTTTCTGGTGGACTTGTTTTGAGACTACAGTCATGAAAAGTGTAATTTTCTGTTGAATTTTGAGAAACTACTTTTAACATTAGTTGTGTTGAGCTATTTAAGATGTCCTTGTTTAAGTTAAACAGCTGAATGTTTGTACATTTTGCCAATAAAACTAATTTGCATTGGTAGTTACTAGTAATAATTTTGAGTGCAACTGATCTCAATCTCTAGTTTCTCGTCTTCTTCAATACAGAATGCTGTTAATTTAGTAAATGATGGTCCATTTAGAGCCAAATTGAGCATAAAGCAGGGTATGCTTTAGGTGGGTTTACTGTGATTGACAGGTCGCTAAGACATATACGGTATCTCTACGTCACTTTTCCGCATTCTAAATATGGTGCCTTCTGTCATTGGCTGCAAAAAAACTAAATGAGGATGGCCGTCCACAAATCAATGGGTGACGTCCACTTCTTATTTACAGTCAATGGTTGAGACTTCCGACTGGGAATGTGCAAATTCCGACTTCACAGTTCAAATGGAACGCAGCATAACGTAACAACATTCCTCTTTCTATAAGGGAAAGACGTTGCACATTGTAGCTTTCAATGCAACCTCCCATTCCCATAAGTATAAATACCTAGCCTCAAGAATGTTATTCATGTATCTAATAAGTACAAAAATAAAATGAAAAATGTACTTAAACTGTAAAAGAAATCTTTTTTTATAAAAACATTTTTTTTAGAAAAAGGGACAACACTGTCATCAGACTAGCAGTCTGACTCAGACTGTGGTTCCAAAGCACGCTACGAATATCCTGTCAGTCAGCGAGGCAAGAAACAGCCAGCCAGCGGGTCGTCTGGCTGGCGTTGCCATGGGCCTGCAGGGGTCAAGCCTGTCAGGTGGGGGGGGGGGGGGGGGGGGGGGGGGGGGGGGGGGGGGGGGGGGGGGGGGGGGGGGGGGGGGGGGGGGGGGGGGGGGGGGGGGAGGGGGGGGGGGGGGGGGGGAGGGGGCGTGAGGGGGGGGGTGGGGTGCAGGTGAGGCAGATAGTGTAAACAAAGCGACACCCAAAACCTCCCCACCCACCTACTACTGCCCCTCCGTCCCCTTTTCCCACATCCCCGGCTTGCCTTCCGCTTCCCCTTCAGAACAATCACCAACTATACAGGAGACAGGCAGTGATGTTGAGCAGGAGGTTGAATCTAACCCAGGGTATAATCAATTCCGTTAAGGCCGGGTCGGACGAGGGAAGAGAGGGGTAGGAATAGCCGGGCGTGGAAATTGAGGAAATATATACACACACACACACACGCACTCACACACACACATGGCAAGTAGTGGCAGGGTATCCTGTTTGGGGGTGCATGCAACGTTTCCTATTTATAGAATATTCCAGTAGTGTTTTACAGTGTAATTCTTACTCGTTTCATCCTTCTCAATGATATCATTATGACCAGTGTGTCATTTCCTGATAGCAGAAGATGCCCATATGACCTGGACTGAGGCTAAGGCCTCAACCGTGTGACACCTGTGTGTGTGTGTGTGTGTGTGTGTGTTAACATTGTTATCTGGACTCGGGGGGGGGGGGGGGGGGGTCTCTCTGCCATCCTTGAGAATATGAGCAGGCGCGTGGCATTGAGAGTCGGCGGGCCAATTCCTGTCCCCCCTGCCTCCTAAAAGCACAAAGACAAGCATGTGGCACTTGACCGCTATGCCCAATGAGCGACGCACGCTACCGGACCGGCCCTGCCTTTTAAGATGGGATCCCTGCTGCACCCACGCCCCTCGAAAGGCGACACCTCGGCCTGCGCCACCGAGGCTTCTTGCGTCTTTCCTCTCCCCACTTGCGGACTCTCGTCTGTCCTCGGCTGCTAATTTACGTCACACTTTCTCCTCTGGGCAGGGGGGCCGGGGATGTGTTGTATGTTATTAATACTATTGTTAACTGCACACTCAAGGTCCCCCCTCCCCCCAACTCGGCTCATCATGTTACAGGTATATTGTGCACAACAGAGAAATTGCCCATCCGGCTTTATATAATGCCCTCTATAAATATCAAGAGGGAATACCTTGGCCAATTATGGTTGGATGCAGGCTGATTGTTATGAAGTGTCTGGCAACCAGACATCAGGGCCTTCTTCTTGGCACGACAGCGGCGAGAGTGTTTGGACTGCTGTGTTTATTTTCTTTTTTTCCTGAGATTAAAGATGAAGAGAGAGGCGGTTTCTAGATGCCTAATCTTAAATATGAGGGGCCAACGTGTAGGAGACGAGAACGTGAGCGAACGCCGATTATTCCATTTATCTTCCGGAGAAGCTGCAGTTCAACTTCAGACGTTCTGTCAGAATGCTGGCTCCTGTGCCTGCTGGAGCGTTTGATATGTGACGCAGCGCCCTCTAGCGGCGTCAGCTGCTACTTGTACCATTTTGGGAAAAACAAAAGTAATTATTTTTATTTAATAAAAATGTATATATATATATATATATATATATATATATATATATATATACATTTTTATTAAATAAAAATAATTACTTTTGTTTTATATATATATATAGCATGAGAGATCTTTTTTAATGGTCAGAGGTCACAAAGGGCTTCCATACCACTGAAAAGCTTATGAGCAGGTCTCGAGTTGACCTCGACCTCTGACCTCTTAATGGATTATTCTGAGAAGTCCTCCTTTAATATATACATGTTTTTGACTTATTTAAAAAAAAAATCCATAATATTGATATGTTACATTATATGTATAATATAAATAGGGATTAATAAATTGGAATGCAATGCTATGCGACAGGTGCGAGAAATGTGAAACAAAAGAAGAATCTGGAATGACAGCTTGTGTACATCAAAGAATTGACACAGCGCACACAGCAAAGGCGCATGACAAAGTGATTGCAAACAAAAAATCCACGACACTGTCCTGCTTGACGTTTGCATATCTGGTGAATGCAATGAAAAAATAAAAAAATGGTGTTTCTTGTTATCAAAAGTAGGCTATAAGTCACATGCAAAAAAAGGTTTCAACTCAAGGTTTCAACCCTTTTCTTAATTCTACATCTTGCATCAGATAAGAAATAACCCATGTGAGTAGGTTTTAATTCAAGCCACTGAATACCTAATTAAATTGTGATATTTCAACAATAACGAATGACGTTGAAAGTGAAGGACACCATTAAGCAGATAGCACTGACATATTTTACTTTGAAAGCCGTTCAATCCAAATGCATGACATTTGAATACCTATTCTCTCTAATTTGAAGCTGAGCCATATCTGCGCGCAATCAATTGTCCGTCTGTCCTGTCGGCTTACGCTTTGTCAGTCGTGTTATCCAAGAAGAAGAAAAAAAGTGAAGATGAGCGACTAGGAAACCTTTTCACATTTGAAAAGTCATGTTTTTGCAAAAAAATGTCTTGAAATTGACTTCTGGAACTTGCAAATTTGGAGCGGAGTATTCAAATTCCGAGGTGTTAAGAGTCCCTGCTCATTACAGATCATCAGAGGTTAATACTAATCACAAACACATCAAAGAATGTGAACCGCTCAACATTACAGCAGTGTCGTTCCAAGGCCTCCACTCTTCTGGTTTCAAGCTTTACGTTTTTGGAACTTGGCCGCAAGAATTTGCTCCCATTCAGCCACAGGGGAGCGTATTAAAGTAAGTTCAAGTTCAAGCCCCGAGAGAACAATGCTGTTTGTTGGTGGTGACAGCATTAGTGGATTAGAGGGAGCCAGAACACTTGTTTTGGCTCTTCTTTCCCATGAGGCCACCTGGTGGGTTAACCTGGCCATGGCTTCCGAAGAACAAGCAAAGAAATACAAGGACATTGTGTACATATTAAAAGCTCAATAAAAATGCAACATATAAAAAGCATGTATGGTATACGTGTAGTAATTACATCAAATTAAACGGATGTAAGAATGTGCCAGCGGAATGCATTGGAAGCACCTTGCATGAGAACCTGTTGGAAGTGATGTGCATTTTTCACATTGATTGTTTAAAAAAAAGAACGTATAAGATGCATTAAAAGCGGATGTTACATGTTGATTATAGATTTTGACAGTATCTACTGCCCTCTTGCTGGCAAAGCGTGTTATCTTTAAATGAACACGTACGGATCAATTTAAATGAGAGTGTGGATAGACATAGAGCGCTGGACATCATGAAAACAGCAGAGAGACATTGACTCTGGTTTTGTGTTAAATGGCTAGCTTTGCTTCAATGCTGGATTCTGGAGGTTTTCTGCATACAGGACAGGTGGCTTTAACCATGGCAGTGCACCATGACAGTGATCACTTGGCTGCTCTCAGTTGTTGTTGAAGTCATGTAAATGACAAAGAAATACAAATAATACAAATATATATATACACTGCCAGTCAAAGGTTTCACCTAGTATGTTGATGTTTTTTCTTTCATTCAATTATGACTATTTTAGAGACAAAAATAGTATAATTCAGAAACTTAATTTATTATTTACATTTGTAATAGTTTTGGCCCCAAAATAAGAAGAATTACTTAAATAAAACGTGTGTCCAGTCAAAGTCCCCACTGTGTTACGTGCCAGAGAGAATACTGTTGCAAATATTTTTCCCCAAATACCCTTCTTTTTTTTTATTTGCATAAATGACCCAAGATCATTCTTGAAACACAACGCGCATTTGGGCTCTAAATATTTCTGCTAACCCTAAACCAACCTATATTTATATTGTGATGTTTTAAGAATATCTGTTAATATTATCATACCTGTTAATATTCCATCTTTTTACAGGCACATAAACAGGAACTTCAATTTACTTATTTTCTTATCCAACTGTTGCCAAGAGGGATTTTTTGCTCTTTCTGCCCTTTCAATTGTCAGTCTGGTCGAATCGTTGTACAGCGTTTTGTTCTCCGTGTACAAAACACAACTTTTTTTTACAAAAATGTTGATACAAAATAACATATATTTGTGAAGGGGACTTTCTACAACCTAAAAGCATGACAAATACAGAGCAGCCCTTTCAGCCATCATGTAGTGGCTGAGAGTGGAACAAGGCTGTAGTGGATCAAGCTTTAGTAGCTCGTGACCCCAAACTTTTGACGGGCAGCGTATCATCAGTTGTGAATAGATCGCATTTTTGTTGTCAATATCTTCTTCAAAGTAAAATGTATACGTTTGCACATGGACAATACCAGTATGTGGAGCGACAAGTGGATGCAGTGATGGCCTCCCACCAGCAGGGGCGCTGTTACAAATCAATGCGACTTCTTTATTAAAACAGGAATCAGCACGCGGAAGAAAGACCGCCATTCAAGCTAAAGCAACCTCACAACGTGAGCGTTTCGTTGCCGTGCACTCTGATAAAAAAGGTGCAATTTTTTTTTAAACCAAATACCTACACCGCTGGTATTTTCTTGGAAGAATGGCGTACAGGGGACAAGGACAGAAGGTCCAGAAGGTTATGGTGCAGCCCATTGTATCCTTCCGTATTTCATTGCGCCGTTGAATTGCTTGCTACAATAACTTAGCAGCTAGGCTAACCGTTGTCGTTAGCGCGCTAGCTAGTAATGTGTTTCCCGTGTTTGAGCTCGCTGTAGGGTTAGATAATGTCTTATGGAAACCATTTGTTTAAAAATACCGAGGGGCATTCAAATGTATCAATGTATGAAAATAGCCGCTGTAAGGTAGCTAGCTACGTTGCAGAACTCGGGACAGACAGGGGACCCCCATGGCACGCCGAACTGCATTCAACAAGTCCGATATTCTACTATTCGGCTTTTTTGACATAAAGAGGAATTTTTGCTTGGATTTGTGGTTCGATATCTAACGATTTTGCTTTAGGTAAAGTGCAGTCCGTAAGTTATCGGTTGATACATTGATTGGCTACATAGTTTTTGTTTTTTCTTCTTACTATCGTTCAACATGCCCCGGCGTGGAGAAATGTGAAATGCCATCGGGCAACATTTTCAGTAGCCTGTGCAATAATAACCTTTTATGATGAACATGTTTAGCATTTGTGTTTGCTCTTGAACCTTGAATTTCCTTGACTCAATGTATCAGAACCTAATTTTCAGGTATCTACAGAATGTAAGTATTTAGTTTATTTCAGTTTATTCAGATTTTGTTTAGTATGATGTAAGGTTAAACTGGAATTCTCATATATCGTTCTTTCCCAGCGCTCACGGATCCAGGTCTGGTTGTATGAACAGGTGAACATGCGGCTAGAGGGCTGCATTATTGTAAGTTATATATTTTTATTTTCTCTCCTATTTTATTGAACTAGAGTACAGCGAATAGGATAAGTTAATTCCCACAGTCAATCGAATGGCTGACGAATACGGTCAGTAAGTCTGTCGGATGGCCTGGAGGTCATTCTGAGGCCTTGTCTACGCAAAAGTTGAGAAATCTTGAACGTTATTCACATGTAACGAACAATCATTTATTTTGTATAGCCCAAAATTACAAATTTGCCCTAGAAGCCTTTACAATCTGTAAACATGCGACATCCTCTGTCCTGGGACCTCGCATCGGTTCAGGAAACAATCCCACAAAGTTTTTTTTTGAGAAGTTCTTTGACATCAAGATGCTAAACAACCAGTGATCAGACTACGAGTCATAGTAACTTATTTTCCTAGAGAAGAGGCCTCTGTCGGAGCCGTTTGTGGTGCCTCTAAAACGCAATCCTTTGGCAATATGCTGGATGCAGATGGCGACCTGGTGGTCAACCACGTCACGTCTTAATCAAACTATTCACTGGCTGACACTTAATATAAAGAATCATTTAAGGATTAGTTAATTCAAAGGTGTAAAGTTAAAGGCTTAACGTCTTACCCGTCTCACTGAATATTGTGATAATTGTGTTTTTGCTCTTGGGGTTAATGTATTTGACATGTCCACAAACTGAGCAAAACTATATACGTAATGCTTATCTTCAAATCTCATAAACGTGCACTTCCTGGGAACTGGTGGCGTTCATAAAGTTGAACTGACCAATTTACGACGAATTTGTGCAGTTGTTGAAACAGCACACATGAGGCAGCCTCATTCATGGACAAATAGGAGGGATTTAGGTTGAGAATGTGAAAATGTTGATGCACTGAAACTAATTTGTAGCCAACTCTTCCATCTCTCTTGAAGGGTTTTGATGAGTACATGAACCTAGTTCTAGATGATGCCGAGGAGGTCCACATGAAGACCAAGAACAGGAAGCCGCTGGGTAATTGCATTTTTTTATATGTTTTATAGCTTTGTCTCTGCGTTTAGTATTGATTTTGTATCACCGGCCGTTAATATGATCCAAAAATGTTACGTCTGTGCAACTGTAGCTTAGTGGTGAGTAGGGTCTTTTAGGAACTTTAGACACTGCCTTCAGGGTATGAATTGGTGAATGATGACATATGTAGTGTGAAAGTGCTTTTCTGTGGTCGGAAGACTAGGAAAGCGCTATACAAGTACAGGTCCATTACCATTTATTTCATAGCAGGGGAAGCACAGATGTAATTTCTAACATTAAACATCCGCAGTCCATTTAGGTGAGCTGGTCCCTGAAATCTGTTTCACCTGTGCGTTGTCCTGTTATGACGAGTCAAAATGTATGCTGCAAACGTGTCTTTTAAAAGCTCAGGTTTAAAATCCGGTAAAAGCCTCTGAAAGCTTTAGTTTCCTCATGGGATGGATGTTTTATGTTCAAATTACGGCTGTCAAATGTGTACATTTTTCACTAAGGGATTTGTTTAATGCATGTTTTGGGGGGAGGTTCAATTTCCCTCAACATACAAGTGTATCCTCAATACTGGTCGCACCACTCCAAATCAAAAAATAAATTTTGTCCTGGACTTTTTTTTCCATCCCAAAACACTGGCATTTTTTTTTTTTTTTTTTTTTTTTAGCATTCTACAAGCACTGACACTAGGTTCCCTATCTGGCCAACTCGATCGTCCAAAAGTGAAGTGTTACTTTGTATCTCTTTCCAACATCATCTCGCTCTTCTGATCTCTACTTTTGTTTCTTCCTCTTGTGTCTCCCAGGGAGGATCATGTTGAAAGGAGACAACATTACCTTGCTGCAGAGTGTTGTGACCACTTAGGACAGTGGCGACGCCTACAAAATTGTACCTTTCTTGGAAAGAAATGTTCATCTTTTTTGTTTTTGCAAATTGGTGTTGCGTGTTTGTTTATACAACATGAATATTGTAATTGATTCTTTCTAACACGTGGTTATGAGAATAAATCTTTTTTTTTCTTTTCTTACAGCTGTTTGTATTTTTGACTTATTCCACAAAATGTTTAAAATGCCAAAATTGTTTGCAGAGTATTCATTGGGCTAATGTGCCATCTAGTGGTCGACAGCACTATTGCAATGTGCGTATGTAGGTCAAGCTTCTCCAGCTCCAAATAAGCAATAGATGAGACTGGCTGTGTTTTTTTTGTTGGTCTCCTATAATCCTTTAAGGTGACAAGTAGAATACTCTTTGGCTCGTCTTAAAGGCTTAAAATATTTTTGTTGCGTGAAAGCAGATTGCGTTCAATGTGACAAATCGAGTGGTGCAAAAATCTTGACTGTCTAGATTGTGCCTTGAGGTGTGTTACCTTTGCCACGCTTGAAATGACTAATCCATTATTGTAACAGATAAGGAGGGGGTGGGGATACAGTGACACATACACTTGTAACTTCGTCACATCAAAAACTCTAAACTTCAAACTGACTGGAGTTTTTTTTCTACCACAAATGACCTGTATTCTATGTTGGACTACAGGTTAAAACATTTGTGCTTGCTTAGTTTAATGTTTTTGCTATAGAAAAGCATCCCGGTTCTCTTTAAATCGATTAACGTAATTACGTGGTACAGCACTACGCACGCAACGTGTCCCTGTACTGTTGACTGGGAAGCCCCTAGCGCGGAGCTGCCAACGCCCGGCGTAAAGACACAAATAGAGGATACGGTACGGAACATTTTTGGTTTTGTATGAATATTGGGCTGTAGTTGTGGTTACATTTCTTTTATAATGCGGTCAACAATATCTGTGCTCATCTTGTTATATATGGGTTGTGACTTTCGAATTAAAATAACTCACTCGACAACAGCATCCGCTTAGGTTAGCTTGGCAGGCTAGCTAGCTAATCGAAGAGGACGTTAGTTAGCATAGCAAGCAGACAGTCTAACATTGGGCCTGCTAGAAAACACCTCTCAGGACTGACAACCCCATTTCACTTCAAATGTATTGATGTAATTGTTGTGATGTTTTATCACTTCTTCCAAAAAATAACGCTAAACCAGTAAACTGCACCATATGTTGCTGGTCACTAGCTAGCGGTTAACTGGTTAACGAGCTGAACAAAAAAAAGGCGTAACAAACGCTCTGTCAGCAACGCTTTAAAATAAGAAGTTCCTAGGATGGTCTTGGATCATAAAATGGTTGTTCAGTGTAACGTTAATGTTTGTGTGCTAGCGCAAAGGTTTACCATACTGACTGGGTTTAAAAAAGCAGAGGGGCAGCTATTGAGTTCGTTTAAACAGTCGACCGGAAATTAGGCCAAAATATTGCAGCTAAGGTGCCCGGGCTAACGATAGCAATAGCAACCTCTCGGCTTTGGTCTCCGAATGTTCCTGTTATGTAACGTTAGTTGGCTTTAATTGACGGTTCACATACAGGCTGGTGGTAGCAATCCCACACATCACTGGCGGTCGCATACTTATTAGACGTTTCACGAATGTGAACGAAAATTGTCCTCTTGAAGACCGCGAGGGCATCACTAAATCTTTGTTTCAGGTGAACGCTCCACCAATTATTGAGGAATGGTTTATTGAATATGATGTAGTGGCGGTCACAACCTCCCACCATGAAGTCGCGATGGTTTCAGTGGTTGTTTCTGTGCTTTTGTAGAAGTAATGTTATTCCATTTCCAATAGAAGTGCACACTGGTCAGATCTGGTGAGCTCATCAGTCTTTCAAAACTTTTCGCCATAGACGCGGTGTCTAGTTCAAAGAGTTGATTTCAACTTAGTTTAGGGTTGTTGTGGAAATACCTCATCAAACTGAATTTCAGCTGCTTTCACTGCTACTTTTTAAGATGGCCCTGCTTACTGGCCTACAAACACAAATGCGTGGATTAAGTCTACAAGCATTATTGCAGCTGCAGCCAGTTGTTGCCCATGGCTATCATCTCACTGCTTTTTTGGCTTTAAGAGTTTGTCTAATGATTCAGAACTACTCTCATTAGAAGAAGATTGGCGCTTTCCTTGGCCACATATTGTTCCAAGAAATGTGAGCCCCGCAGGGCACTACAATACTTTAGTTTCATACACAGTTGTGTGGATGTAACGGCGATGAGTGCAGTGAAACTGGTAAAAGGATTCCTTCAGACAATGGCAGGGCTTTTGCTTGCTAAACAGTCGGCTTAGTTGGTGCTTAAGGCAAAGCTTTTGTTAGAAAAATGTATGTTGTAAAGTTGATCATCCAAATACCCAACCCAAGAAGGGCTCATCTAAAGTTAGGTGATTATTACGACATGTTGGATGCATTCATTGTAATTACAAACTTCCCTTTCTTGTGAGAAGTTTACTGGGAGGTCCACATTTTCCCACCCCCTCTTCATGCAACAACAAACCAGTAGAAGTAATGGCTATACGGGTGAATGACATCGATTCGGTCTGTGATTTAAAAGAAGTTCCTTATATTCTGTGTTATTCAGTATACACAGCAAATAAATAGTTTTATAGTATGACCAACACAACATTGGATATTCTAACTGTTACTCAAATGTAATAATCTAATGTCATATATAACAAAGAGCCCATTTGGCTGCATAGTGTAATACATATAGGCCTTTATTTTCTTGATTATATACTTACAAACTTGACTTTTGAGTACAGATGCCCGAATTGATCAACTGCCGATCGAAAACCAGGTGGATTTCAGCTGATCGGCCATAACCGGTGACCAGCCGATCAGTTTCATATTACTGGGCACATTTAGACATGTGTACCGCTGCGTGGTAGTTTTACATTAGCTCTCAGCAGCACATACAGTAACTTTACAGCCAGCCACACACACAACATGTGTCGTTGAGTGAAGAAGACATAGAGCTCACAATTTGTCAAATCCAAAATATGATGTGGAGGAGCAACCTTTAAAACAGTTGGAACAACTAACAGACATTTATTATAATGTAATGAATTCAAATACATGCCTCTCAGAGTAATCGCAGTGAGCGTCTTGTCTGCTGTCAACACAGAGCTAAACAGCTACTGTTACAAAGGTTACATTGACTTGCATTACGATGCGTTAGGGGAAAAAAGGTCAATTATAATGCTATCATGATGTCTTTCAATGTAATATTGTCAAATGTTGTTTTTGGCGAGAAACTTTAATAATTATAGTTATTTGAAGGAGATGTTTCCAAAGCAATATAAACAATATATTAGAAAGGGACGGATGGTGAAAAGGAAGTCAGTCCGGAGTTGTATTGTCAACTATCGTTCATAAAAAGAAAATCGCAATCGACCAAAGTTCACAATTCAGGTTGTCAACAATCATCAATTATGGTCATCATCAGGCACTGCCGTGATTGCGTGATCTGGTGAAATTAAAATGTTTCTGTTTCCCTGTTTCCAGCATTGCTCATAAAAAGGTACAGGGTTTCTCAGCAGTAGTGTAGTCCATTCTGACTGCAAAGGGACCTCCACAGCACCCTCACTTGTCCTGCAGAACGTACCATTATAATCGCGCATCAGCAATCACAGCGGCCCGCCGTGTTTTGAACACAATTATGGAACTTACCCACAACGGCTTATTGTTTGGAAGCAAACAAAGCCTTTATTGTAACAGACAGATGAACCCGACGATATTACACATTCGGTTTCTCATTCTTTGCATGCAGAGTATTTTTTAATTTTTTTTAGGGAGCATGTCTTAATGTCGAAGTCTGCCGCGGAAATGCCCTGTTCTATTGATTGTGTCTAGTGGCAGGCTCTAACCTTTTCACGTCTATATGTTTCCTTTGCTGCACAGTTTAGTCTACAGTGGTGGAAACCTCTTTTGAGCATTAAAGAAACAGGCCTTTCGTCAAGGTTGCAAGCTATTGAGTCTGTGCCTCCGTCTGGGCTGCCTGCACAAGCGTAATCTATTAGTTGGCTATTACCAGAAGCAGCTTTATGCTTTAATCTAATTTTATTGTTTAGTATTCTACCACCGCGTCTAGTCCAGGAAAACGTTGTATTTCTTGACCAGGTGTTTCTTGATATTATTTGTTGAAGAAATGCGTTTCATTGTGTTCCCTGTGTTTCTGCGGGACACCCACCTGAGCTCTGTTCCCATGTTTGAACCACGTTCACACTGTAACATTTGACGTTTATTCAATGCCACCCCCCACACCACCACACTGTGGTGCAGAGCTCTGCAGTAGCTTGGCACCGACATACTGTAACGTGTGGGGGAGAAACAGGGGAATACTGTGGCCCACATACTACATATAGTGTGTTGTCTCTAAATGCACAATGCACCAAGATGCATCACATTGTTGCAGACAATGATTCACGGTCAACTTTCATTGTTGTTTATTTAATGTTTCACTTGTTTTGTAGGCTTTTTTTCACTGACGGCATTTTGACAAAAGCACATAAATGCGGGCTGCAACTGAAGATTATTTTGATTTTCTGGTAATATGCAGACTATTTTCTCCATTTATCATTATTGAAAAATTGGGGGAAATTGCTTTTTTCCAACAGATTTTAAGATCGGTTTTGTCCAAAACCCAAAGAAAAACAATGTACTGTTATTGAAAAGATAAGCAGCTGGTTTGAGGCTTTAACTGAATTCTGTGTAGCTGCATTAGTTTTCCGAGGATCCGTAGTATGGTTCACTGTCTGGGACACATGAATAGAACAAAGCCATCGTTAATGTCATTAGTAGCACCTGTGCTTTTTCGTACTATGATAAGTCAAAATGACCATGTTGCTGTTTGGATTCCGACAAAGGTTGCGAAATGATCGCTTGTCCTTGAGTTCACAACGACTTTTGGAGTAGCTTCTCTTTGTGCAACCAAGTTTGCCCAGATTCTCGTCGTGTTTTGTCACTGGGCAAACTGGTCTGCTGCTTAGCTGAGAGATGAGAAAGGAACCACCTTTACTTCTGTATTGTGTGTTTGGCTCAATTATGTGAGCTTGTTGAACCTTTTTTCCACCTCAGCAGCATTGGACTTAGCCCTAAACATATTGACAAGTTGTGACTATTTTCAATGCTTTATTATTTGTAAATATCATCGGGGATCATATGATCTCTGGTTGTGCTGTCAATATTTAAAACAGATATTTGATTATGAATATTTGTAAAAAAATGTAAAGCACCACTATCAGAGCTGTCTGCTGGATGGCTGGACATTCAAACATTTCTTACTTTCTTATGTTTTTTTCCAAGCAAGTTGCATGTCGCCCTGCCCCTAAGGTGCCTAGCATCCAATTACGCATACGCTATTTTACAAAAGCTTGACTGTCACTCGCTTCTTTTTTTTTATGTCTGAGAAGCGAAGAGTAGGCAAGACGACTGCATTCTTCCCCCACTAACTGTCCGTTTTGCGGGTGGCAGCTGGGTGCAGCCCAAGTTAAGTGACTGTAGCTTGCTAGCATTTGCAGCTGTGTAATTCACTAGATGACGCTAGCTAAGCACAAACCTAGAGAATTGTGTGTTTCTCTCTCTGGCCGGGTCCCCAGCTGGCTACTATTTTCACCCAGCAGGATATTGTATACACTAGAGCAGTGGTTCTCAACCTTTTTTCAGTAATGTAGCCCCTGTGAAATATTCTTCCAGCCAAGTTTCTCCCTATAAATGTAAGTTCATTAACTGAATTGTATATATTTTATATTTAGCACTGTGTATTACATCTTTTTTTTCCACCAAAAATGCTTTGCGCTGGTTAGGGGGTAGGATACAGAACACAAGAGAACCCGAATTTATATTGTGATATTTACTGAAAAGTAAATGCAGCAAGTAGGAAGCTTTGAGGCAATAGCCTGGGGATCTCCCTCTAGCCAGCTGCCACCTAACACTCGAATGATTTGATTTCCATTCTGTTTCTTGAAAAATTGAGTCGAAAGGAGTCAACCCTAATCTGGTGTTTTACCATAATCGACACAAGCACAGCTACAGAATGAACGCACATTTCTTCAGTGTCATTTGTCCAGCTGTGGGTATACATGACCCCTCAATCTCTTGAATTAAAATAAACCCAACTCATTTGGACATCTGGACACTACCATTAACCCTTTGATTCATTTGTTGATCAGGGAGGCTAGATTATTGACCTGACTGGACGGCGTTATCTCCCGATAAACATCCTCATGTCAAATAGATAATTACATTTTTATTCTGGGCTTGGGTCACCTCAATTTTCAGACTTAAGCTACATCTTTATAGCTGCGGGTATGTTGAAAAGTGCTTTTACCAGCAGTTAGTCATTGACATAAATGAAAATGCCATCTGGTGTTGAGCTTTCCAAGGTCTCCCCTAGAAAATAGTTTATCCCAACCCCACACTTCCTCCCCTTCTGTGTGTCCTGTTGACATAAAATGTCCATGCCGTCCAATGCACCTGCTAAATGTAATACAAAAAAATGAGTACTACTGCTAAACTGAATACAAAGGATTTTTAACCTTTGGTCATGATGACTTTACAGTTAGTAAAGCCACCTTATCTTTTTGCCATTGACAGTGCGCAGCTTCTTAACGCTACCGGAGTTAGCTCCAAGCTAAATTACATCTGTAATCCTTGGGTGGGAAATAGAAAATATGTTATTCGCAATAAGCGGTGCCATCGACTCATGAAGTTTCCTTCTGTTTGTTTTTCTCTTCCAGATCTTGAATGAGTAGCGACGACTGTAAAACACAGCTATGCAGACCATCAAGTGTGTTGTAGTTGGGGACGGTGCAGTGGGTAAAACCTGCCTGCTCATCTCTTACACCACAAACAAGTTTCCTTCTGAATATGTACCTACGGTAAGTGGTAATTCCCATCCAATCCATTGTTACTCTACCTTTGTAGCTCAGTTTGTTATTGTTATCAAATTAATTCAGCAGTAAATCCATTTCATAGTGTTAATGTTACTAATATTTAAGATTTGTATTGGAGTTTGTATAACTGAGTGCTTTACCATGCTTGACCTCTTGCTGCATAATCAAAGTTAAAATTTTTGCATGCAGCTATCTTTAACAGTTTTGTGCTTTATCACCTAAAACCTGAGTCAGTTTAAAAGATATTGAATAAGCACATTTTAATAACATCGCTATATTTGTCAAACCCTTATGGTACAAACATGTTGTTCACTGTTAAGCAAATGAGCTAACTATTGTTTTCTGGTCTATGTTGTAGGTGTTTGATAATTATGCTGTGACTGTAATGATTGGAGGCGAGCCCTACACTCTGGGCTTGTTTGATACAGCAGGTATGTATTTCTTATTGCAACCTACACCTAGTTAGTAGTTATGTTCATCCAGGTATCCAGTTAATGTCACTATTTCCTATTAAGCAATTGTCATTATATACTACTATACAGTGTTTCTGTGATGTTAAATGGAGGTCATGGGAAAAACGTTGTTCCTTTATCTTCTATCCCCAAGTTAACATTTGTGTGCGTAGGGTGTGTGTTCAATGTTTCCCAAAAAATGTTATGAGACTATGGTCAGTGGACCTCGGACCCTCTTGGGGGGATACGGGGGAAGGCCCCCCTGTAAGAACAATTTATATTTTAAAGTTGAATCTTACATTTAACTTTAAAATTTATATTTTAAAGTTGAACTTTGAAAGCATTATGAGGCTAGATCCATGAAGAGTCTTGTGCTCTAGCAGTGTTGGAATGTATCTAAGTAGAATTGGACCACTCAAGTACTGTTTTGGAATATAATTCTGAGGTACTTGTACGTGACTTGGGTATTTCTGTTTGATGTAACTTTATACTTGTAGTGCCCTACATCTCAGAGGGAAACATTGTTCTTTTGACTTCACTTCATGTATTTGACAATGTTGGCTAGTAGTTAGGCTTCCATTCTGCATGAAGAGTTACCATTTAATTTTGGTGAGGTCTTATTTTGCGTGTATTTGATGCTATCTGAACTTCTACGTAAGTAATATTTAGAATCCAGGATTTAGTGTTTTTACACTGCTCTAGTGAACTTTAATCACAAACACATTGGTTGTATAAATATAAATAATGATCGCCAGACAGTGAGAGTTAACATGTTTGTGTGTGGTTTCTCTAGGTCAGGAAGACTACGACAGGTTACGACCTTTGAGTTATCCCCAGACAGATGTCTTTCTTGTCTGTTTCTCCGTTGTGTCCCCTTCCTCCTTTGAAAACGTCAAAGAAAAGGCAAGTCAAACCCTTAATTCTTTATTTCCATGCCACTGTTTTTTCCCTCTAGTACGTGAAATATGGATGCATCCTTTTTCAATCGGAGACTTCTATTTTCCTACAGAGCTGTAGTTTCTAATGATTTCAGACAGCCTCTTTGCAGTATTTTTGTGTTGGATCTGAACATTCTGACATCCGCTGACAGACGATCAAACTTGAATCAGTGTGGAGGGAAGCCCATGAAAAAGAAACCCAACGTTAAATGCTTGTGATGCAGCGTGTCGGCAGTCCTATAACCCCATTTTTGTGTTTACAGTGGGTTCCAGAGATTACCCACCATTGTCCAAAGACCCCCTTCCTGCTAGTTGGGACTCAGATTGACTTGCGGGATGACCCATCCACTATAGAGAAACTGGCCAAGAACAAGCAGAAGCCCATCACCCCGGAGACGGCCGAGAAACTGGCGAGAGACCTAAAGGCTGTGAAATACGTGGAGTGCTCAGCCCTCACACAGGTAATATATATGAATATACACTGTCCCACACCCACACACCCACACACACACACACACACACACACACACCCACACCCACACACACACGGTTGTGCAGGCGAACCTTTGACGGGAATTCCAAGCTCGAAATACCAATAGTGCATGTAAAAATTGAGCTTGAGTTACAACACAACAGTGACAACATTCTCAGTCAGTGCAACTAATGTAAGTGCAGTTCAGTCATGTGACTCCAGTCAGTGTGGTGTCTGTGACTGAACACTGTCTGAATGCCTTGTAGTTGGGCTCATCAGCACAGACAGCCAGTCTGAGGCAGTCTGTGAGCTGTCTGTCAGTAAGCCGTCTCCTGGACTTTGATTTGGTGATTTTCTGAACTCCACTTATGTGATTTTAATCAGTCTGGAGTTGCTTTCGCGTTGCCTGTGGAGTCTGTCGATTGTGCACACGTCTCTTCAGTTGCATGCCCTTATAAGGACCTGGCGGGGCCGCAGGTTCACGAGAACGCACATTTAATTTAAGAATCCTCATTCGGGGAGCACAGCTGAGAACACTTCGGCTGTGTAAGAACCCATTTGCAGGCGTTCATGAATCAGGCGGAGATCTTTTCTGACGTTGGTCTTCCGAAGTCCGAAAACATTTCAGAAGACACTTCAGAAAATGTTCGAGAATGAGGCCCAATGTGTTTCTTAATTTATTTATATTTTACTTTGGAGAGCGACAGGGAAAGTCTCAGATCGATCAACCCTCCGATCGACGGGTTGGCGACCGCTGGCTTAGAGAATGTGATGCACGTCTATTTGTGCCATTACGCCCAATTAAACCCGTCGAAAGATGTTCTGATTTGATATAGTCCCTGTAATAGGTTTTCAATTTGAAGTAATTTCAATATACGTGACTTCACAAGGAAAAGTCAGCTTAGAATGATAGTGTAACACATTGGAAATGTTGATTTAAATTGTCAATGTAATCCTGTAATAATTAGTTTTACTTTTACTGTTAGATTAACGTTAAGTTACATGCACCAAAAAAAAACATCTTTTATTTATATTGTGAGCCCTGAAATTGTAATGGCCAGTTAGTGAATTTATATGCTAACAGTGGAAATGTTTAAGACTAAGAGTAGACCAGATGAATTACCATTAATACCATTAGCATTGTGGTACTTAGTACTTGTATCGGAATGTCTGATTAATAAATCAGTCGGTGGAGTTTATCTGCTCAATCTTGAGTCTTGAGTACTTGTGTTGCCATCGGTACATGTTAGAGACCGAAGGAGGGAAATGAGCAGAGAGAACATGACTCACAGGAGGACACATCGGCCTCACTCGGGCACGAGAACAATAGTGTTGATGGAGTTTGAGGTGGAGCCCCCACCTCTATGCTCTGCTCCTTCCTCCCCCCTCCTTTTCGCTCCCTGGCGCAATTGTCTCATAGCTGCTGATGTAATTTCCTGATTCCTGGGGATCTCAGGTGCTCCGTCCATCGCCCGCCGTTCAGCTCATCATCTTCTGTGCCACCTCCTTCATACACTCGTCCTGTAACTCTCATACCGTCTCTTTGCATTTCACACATACACTCTCCTCCTCCTCCTTTCCCTGCCTGTCTCTTTCTGTGTTTGCTGTTGCTAACTGTGCTGTTGTTCTCTTCCCTCTCCTGCCATTGTAGCGAGGGCTGAAGAATGTGTTTGACGAAGCTATCCTAGCTGCCCTAGAGCCTCCTGAGACGCAGAGAAAGAGGAAATGCTGTATATTTTAATCTCTCTCCATGCCACCGCTCCTCCTCTGATTGCCACTATTTTTGGCGTTTTTCACTCAGTCACCCCATCTTTCTCATTTCCTCTCCTTTCTCCCCCCTCAATGTATTTACATGTGCTGCTTTTCAAATGTGGACCTGCCAGCGCTCCAACTCCAGACCCAAACTTCTGGTGCATTGCAACTTATCTTTGTTTCATGGCCTGCTTCTCTGACCCGGGCCGCGGCCTCTCATTGCTTCGATGACTTCACTCGTTGCCTTTTCTAACCTGCAACTGCTGACATTCGGTTTGGTTGGTGTGCTCATCTACGTCACATGTACCTCTGGAGGGATTTACATCTAAATCCTCACCTAGAGGTGAGCAATGTGTCAAATACACTTGATGTATTGGGGCTTGTTCCGCGTTGAAGTTAGTAACATTGTATTGTGAACATCGAGTACAAATGGTCATGTAATGTTTTTAAGCCGCTGGCTTCAAGACTTGCGTTTCGCATCTTGCTCTCTCACGGCGCACTCACGCACAGACACCAAAAGAAATGGGTGAGTGAGGGGGTATTTTTGTTGTTTTTGTTTTGTATCCAGGACGCAAGCAACGGGGAAAGACTTGCCAAAGCAAGTTGTTATGTATTTAGTTCAGAAACGGTAATGGAAGATGTCAGCTTCCACTTTGATAAAAAAAAAGAAGGTCAAACTAGCCCTTTCTTGTTTTGCCGTACATGTACTGTATATACTAAGCATTACGGTAGGAGCATAGGCGGTGAACGCAGTTTCACATGCATTCAATAAGTCAGTCAGTTGGTCAACCAGACAGTTGTTATTTTAGAGAATATATGAAGATATTTATATATATATTGTATAATGCGGCACATCCTGAGAGTACCCAGTTACCCAACCCTAACTTCACCACTGTATTATTCCTAATTGGCCTCTGGCCAACAGTAGAGTGGTATGTTACTGAGGATGTAGGATGTCATTTGGGATGTAGCTATTGTTTTAGTCAGCCTTTCCTCTCTGTGTTGTAGTAGTAGTTCATGTGGGGAGGGTTTGGACCAGAATGGGGTGGAGCCTTCACATGGCTCCACAACTGAGATCGATCTCAACCACAAAACAGAGTTTCCATTTTTAATGCTAATGTATTTTGTACTACTGTTGATACTGTTGTACCTTGATTAAACAGGCTATGGTTACATGGAGGGCTTTTATGTACGTGAGTCATCTATAGGGAGTGTTTGGCCATCTTGACAACATAAGCACTAACACGGTGTGTGTGTGTGTGGGGGGGGGTAATTTTATTTTTACTTCCAGTACTTTTTTATTTATTTAGATTATGTTACTTCTGGAGCAAGTTGTTCCCATCTCTGGAACAATTAACCCTGTTAACTACAGGCAGCTACAGTCTGAAGCTGTTAGTCTACAGTGTATCAACTGTAATCTACAACAGCAGTAGTGTATTACTGTAAAAATGCAAAGAATATACCCTTTACACTATGATACCGTCAGCTGTTTGGTTGCCATTATACTCCATGTTCAAACTGTAACTTCCGTAACCAGATTATTTTTTACTGTATAATGGGTTAAAGTACTGTGGAATGTGATCTTTACATGATTATCATGCTCTTCTTTCATCCCTGTTTTCTATCATGATAGTAGTCCTACGGCTCTGGTTCATAGCTAAGCTACACACCTTTTCTTTTTAAATCTCCTGAAAGCTTTCTTTCTTACCTGTTTTGGCCCAAACTTTCTTTACATATGACACACGTACATTTAACTGTGGTGCACATACTGCTGTCTTGAAAGTCCAGATAATAATAATAATAATAATAATAATAATAATAATAATAATAAGACAAATAAAGAAGCTCTAATTGTGTGAAATTACCTGTGAAATGAATAATAAAGGACAAATGAACTTGCTCTCCTCTCTTGCTCTTTCTTTTTCCAGTGCTTCGTCAGAGAATTTAATCGGATTAATAAACAGCGCCGAGGGGTTCACCAGTTCATTGGTAGTGCAGCTCTGGTTACTTCACATAACCAAGCTCACAGTTTATGTAGCTCTGCACAGGGTCAAATATGAAAAAAGAGTTTGTGGTGTTTTTTATTTTACATAGTTGGAATCCGGGTGGCCTTTTGTGAGTAATTCAGCAAGTTTAGTCTGAAGAGCAGAGGCAGGGCATTACAAGAGACACAGGCCGGCGTGGAATGCAAATGCCCACTTGTCCATTTTGGTTTTGTGTTGTGTCGCGTGAGGGGGTCGTGCTCCCCTTTCCCCCCTCCACTTTCTTGTTTGACTTGCCTTTTGGTTTCAGCTGTCACAGGTCAGCTACACTCATCATTCAAGCCTGCATGTGATTTGTCTTCATCCCTGATCTGGCTCACACAACTCGACACATTTTGTAGGAGCAGAACATTCTCCTCAGCTGTTTGTCGCAGATCTGATTTGATCTCCTTGAAATCATTTACATATTTGTTGAATTTTTGTTGTTGTCATCAACTGCACATTTCCCTCACTGTTTCTTATGACTTGCCACTGACCTTTGTTACTTTCCCTCTGTTTAAGCTGTTATTGTTTATTCCCCAGCTCCCTTTCTGATTGACCTGTGTGTGTTTGCGTTGTCCGTTTCAATTGAGCCTGTGCTTGTGTGTTTGTGTTCACAGAAAGGCCTAAAGAATGTGTTTGATGAGGCGATATTGGCTGCACTGGAGCCCCCAGAGCCCAAGAAGAAACGCAAATGTGTGCTGCTATGAGAGGCTCCTACCTTTTCGAAGCGCGCGCGCACACACACACACACACACAGACACACACACACACACACACACACACACACAAAAATACAAATACATACATCTTAAATACACACACACCCTCCTTACCCCTTGCTCTGCTGCGGTTGGTCGTTGGCATTGCCCTCCACAGAGAAGACTAGAAAGAAAGAAGGTTTTGGATAATTCTCTGCAATAATAAGAAGCTTCAGCCCTGAGACCCACCCAGCATGGCCAACAAGGCCGCGGTGGGCTCTGAGGGCGGCGTGTCCTCGGTCAGAGGGATCTGGATACCGAGCTCACATGCAAGTAGAATTGGCCCCGTCAAGCTTTTAATAGATTGTTTTTTGATTCTGTCTGTTGTGGCCAGATCGACTTTTTAGATGCCCACGGATGTGAGCCCGGCCCCTCTCGGCTGCCCGATTGGTGGCTGCTCACACTTGAAGGTCCCTGCCCCCCATTGACGAGCACACTCGTCGGCCGATCCCTACGTTTCTTTCTCAGCGCTACCAGAAGACACGCTAACAAAAGTAGTGTTTTGTTTCTGTTTTGCCAACCCCCCCTTCCTCCTCAAACACATGACACGTCTGAGCTATTTATTCCATGTTCCACATAGATGCGCTCCTAACCACTATAGAAACTGTAGGTCTGAGAGGACTCAACAACTCAAACCTCCACATAGCTCTCAGAGAGGAAATTGAATTAGTAGATATTGCCACCTAGTGTCCATTTGGAGCGTGGTGACCACTTGAAGAGCTTAAAAAGGCGTCCAGTAGTAAAAGGTCAGTCGACCGCAAGGAATTGGGCCTTTTTAGATGCAGGGAACTTAAACAGTGTTAGCAGAGCAAGTGTTGTGCTCTTGATGCATTGCCGCGGGGGTGGGTGGGGGGGAAGACCAAGGACGGGTGAAGCAGGATGCTGTTTTAACATTGTCGCCACCTCACACTTGGAACAGGTACAGCAGAACTGCACTAGCAGCCAAATCTTGCCGAGTCATCCTTGAACAGCCGATGGATGAATTTCCAGCAGATTTCTGTGCCGCGTGTCTGAGGCTATGAAGGGCTGTCCGCTCTGTTGTACCCGCTCAGACTGCTCACGGTGCTGCATGTAGCCGGGCCTTGGTCTCTGTTCTAAATGATAGGTTTAACAGATGTAATTATAATGTAAGCTGGCACACAATGTTGATGTAGGCTCCGGGTGTTTTTACCAAAACAAATATTTTTTTTTCCTCTTCGTTATTTTTTCTTTGTGCTGTTTTTTATTTTATATATATAAAAAAGGTTACTTTCACTCCTTTTACATTTAGGGGTGGGAACTCATCTAAACTCTTCCCTGCCAGTTTATACCAAGAAAAAGCTCTGATTGGTTTAGTTGAATAAAAAAAATAAAAAACCCAACGGCAGAGTCTGTTTAGGTAAAGATGATTTGTGATCGGTTGGTTCTTGTTTTTCTTTACTGGTGGCTTAGAGTTGGGTCAATTTCCAGCCCATTCAGTATAATTATTATAACCTGTTGTTGTTTTGGTGCAAAACCAAATGCTCTGTCGAAAGTATTGGTTCTTTGTATATGCATTCTTTAAAAAAATATTAAACTTATACCTTAATTGCCTTTACCACTTGTCTGTTGCCATTCTGTGCTTATTGTGGCCATTGAACAATAACCAAACAACCAAATTATTATTTTTGACTACCATGACTGGAATATTTTCTTCTGTTTTTCTGTATGTTAACTTGTGATATTCATCATGCCAAGGGGAGAATTGAGTAATCATAACAGCTTCTTAACAGAGCACACGTTATTTATTTATAATTATATTTACGGTTTGATTTCCATCACATCTGGATGAGCCTGTCATGGCGTGTTTAGCCAGCAGGAGGTGCCGTCTACCCAAATTTTGGTGTTGTTTCCACAAATTGGGAGAAATTGATGCTATTCCCAATCCACTGAACTACATTGATTGTAGGCACAGATTATATTGGGTGTGTATGTGGCCCACAGTTTTGAGGTGAGATGAAACTCCATTACCCATTAAGACCACTGGCACTGAACATCATTTAATTCTACATTAACATTCTTAACTACAGGGTTCAAAACTCTGCCCTTTATCTTTGCTATTCTGTCCTATTTTGTCATTACAAATGGAAACTAGAACATGGGCTAGTGTAGCGTCTTGTGGTACACCTTTTGTGTGATCCTTTGTTTGACCAAAAACACATTTCCCATCTCTCTGTGAAAGACAGTAAAAAAATGTGTCTCTCATCGTCATCACTGTATGAAAATCAATATCAGAAGCACAATTAATATTCAGCACTGACAGTAGACTCTCCTATTAGTATTATGATCAAATTAATTTGGCCTCACAGCTATACTTATTTACACACACACACACACTCACACTGTGGTGTTGCTGTAATGTTGGTGTTGAGAGAGTAGCATCACTATCGCTTTCACAGATGTCCAGGAATTTCTCAGATGGCAGCAACTGAGGGTGATATGTCCCAGGTTTGGTGACCCGGATCATCTGAAACGGACGGTTTGGAGGGCTGCTTGCACCACACCGCACCGCTCCACCCCAACCCTCGGCCCCCCAACCCCGAGAGGCGTTCACACATTCCCCACGTTTCTGGAGTGCTGTCTGTCAGCGACCTCCTTCCGCTAAAGAGATGCTGACAGCTATTAATTATCACGCAGGCCAAACGAAGGGCTGAAATGTCACACACACACACACATACACACATACACATATTATCCTGTCCACACACAAACGCAGAGAGACACCACCTGGCCGTCATTGGTCTTCATCATGTTTGACAAATGAGGCTAAATATTTTTGGTCCTCCGAGGTCGTCCAATCACCATGCAGCCTGGACCGAGTGTCTCCTCTGTGTGGGACGAGCAGTCAGGGATGGGAATGTAATGATCAGGCAACCCCCCGGGGACATTTTAACTACCTGATACAAACACCCACCCACACACACACACACACACACACACACAATGCTGGCGGAGAGCTGCCCGTGTGTGCTGCACCCACTTTTATGATGATCCGCACAGATACTGGACTGTTGAGGAAAACCACGCCGAGGATCTGAGCAGTTTATCAGAGCTCAGCAGTAAATCGGTGTTCAGACACCCATCTACAATGTGCTTCTCATGTAGATGTTGGCCGCACTGGAGGGGCACAGGCTTGGTCCAAACACACTCCAGGTAGGAGGAGGTGCGCTTGGTTGGCCTTTATTTTAGGTGGCTAAAACACCTTTTTGATGCTGCCCCCGTCCACAGCACGTTTAATGATTTAGAATATCCGTTTAAGTAGGATAAGTGAGGACATGCAGGTGTGTGTGGGATGCCACATGAAGAAATTAAGTAACTATTTTTTATTTATTTAATTCCTCACATTTAACTATTTTGCATCCGGTTTATTAATGCTGTAATTCCTCTATTTCATACTTTTCATTCCTAATTTAAAGGAATTAGGAATGAAAAAAAGTTTTTATCCTAAAAGAGGCAGAAACAAGCATTGCACTCATCGCCAATGTCTTTTTCAGGGCGACCATCAAGCGACGCCACCGCTGGTCACTGCGAGGACTATTTGGACACGGCAGGCTGCTGTCGGCTAATAGATACACGTAACACACACGCTCCGACCCCATTTGGCCCGCATACACACACATTTTCAGGTGTTTAGTGTCCAGGTGTTAAGGGAAAGTTCTTTGCAGGTCAGCTCAAATCTCCCCCGATGACAGACACACGCCTATCCATGAAGAGAATGAGAGAGAGAGAGTGTGTGTGTGTGTGTGTGTGTGTGTGTGTGTGTGTGTGTGTGTGTGTGTATGTGTGTGGAGACGTAAGCTCACAGTGATCCTCCATACCTGCATCCAGAGATGAAACTGTGGCAGCTAAAGCCCTCATCAACAGCCTGATCCACTGTGTGTGTGTGTGTGTGTGTGTTGTCACTTTCACTCGTCCCGACTGATCCATTCTTATCTGATCTTCCCGTGCTGGGATACAATGTTGCCTCAAGATGACTGCTTGGAATTCGCTACGATCAAGCTCAGTGAGTTTGTTTGGATAGACGTGGTTAGATTGCACGCTGAATGTCCAGAATCTGTTTTGCTGGACTATCTCTTTAAATGTACGTCTTGTCTTGTGTCTAACCATTACACCGAGACGTTTTGGGCTCTTTTAAAGGTTAAAGGTCAAATTTCAGACCTGAAGTCTCTGTGAGGGATCAAAAGCAATTCCACAAAGAGTGCACACTGCATGCTTCCATGTCTGTGCATGTGCACGTGCAGGTTTTTTAGCCTCCCCGGTCAGTCCTGCTTAAAAAATAAAAAAAGCTTTTCCACGGGCTGAAGAAGCTTCCGAGGCAGGGTGGGGAAATCAGGCTCCCTCCCCTCCTTCGCAAATTTCGAGGACGTTCCAATGTGTCCGTCTTATTCTGATGCCGCAATAGATCAATAATCAGCATTGGAGCCGCAGTCATCAGGCGATGTGATTTGCCTGTAAATTGTTTGGTAGTTGACACCCAAGAAGAGTCGACGCGCGTTCCAGATGTCGCAGTGAGGACGATGTTCCGTTCAGGGAGGAGAATCCCTCCGTCCTCGTGAGGAGCCATGTCAGCCGAATGGAAAGCACGGATTAAACCACTGGCACTGGTTGAGTCTTTGCTGCAGCTCTCTGTAGCTCCCTGTGGCGGAGTATCAGAGCCTCTGTCTGTCCGTCGTGGCCCACGAGGGTTTACCAGCCACACAGTTAAGGAATGTGGGTGACCTGTATCCCCCTTCAAAGCCAACCACCGACCCCCTTTTATCCACTCCCTCCTCAAATCAGCCAATGATCCACCATCTTTGCCTCCTCTGCTAAATTATTCCCACATAAAGGCCTTTACACACTGGGGGCCCTTGTATTTTTTTTTTGTGCACATCTTTATATATTTTTTTCAAACTGTTTTAGTTTTGAGTACTTTAGCACAGAACTGTTACACGTAAAAAAAAAAAAAAGCGATGTATATTTCGGGAAAGAGGTTTTGTTTGTCTGTCCGTCCGCGCCAAGAATAAAAGCATCAACCAATCACTCGGATCTTTCACAATAAAAGTAACTGTTTACCAGAGGGAACTCAAATTTACTTGAGAATGTTTACCAAAACGGAAAAAACTTACAGTAGCTTTGGCTGTACAACAATGGACCCTCAGACAGAATGACAGACGCCGCTCATGGGTCAAGAGGATCCTGATGCTCTGTACCTGCACAAATCTATTCAAACCTTTTATTGAGAAAGTGTTGCAACTGGCGCAATTCTGCATTGCTGCATTGTATGAATAGTTTTGATGCCAAAGTGATTGGCAGCCATTTTGCATTTTTGTAATGTTTATTCACGTCCTTTCTCGAAAAAGAATGAATGAAAACGAAAAAAAAACTGTTTTGCCCACCGTTTGATTGACTCAATGTGCACTTGTGGGTAGGAAGGACATAATAACCCGAAGCAGTGTAAAGGTCAAATCAGTAAACAGACGGTTCCCCTGCCAGTACGTAGCCATGTCCGATGTGGAGAGTGTTGCCCCGCAGAGGCCGACTCTCGACTCCCGACTCTGGCCGCTGCGCTCGTGTTGCGCAACACCAGAGGAGAAGCCGAGAGGGAATAGAGGAGGGAGGAGGGGGGGGGGGGGCGCAGGACAAAGAATTGCAACTGTCATCACAAACAAGAACCATCTGTCTCATTTGTGTAACTTGTTTTCTTTTAATATGAGAAGTATGCTGAAGAGATCTGGGAGTTTGAGAGAGGCCTGGGAGGGCCGGGCCCTGGGCTAAAGCCAGCCTTCTCCCGGGTTCTCTGAGCGAGTGGCATTAATATCCAGCCAACCTGCACTTTTAACCCTTCACACTCACGGCACATACAGACAGACAGACAGACAGACAGACAGACAGACAGACAGACAGAAAGACAGACAGACAGACAGACAGACAGACAGACAGACAGACAGACAGACAGCGAGAGGCGGCATCAGAAGACCTTTAACCCAAGGTATGCAGAAGGACCTGAGGTGTAATTCAAACTATTAGCTGCCTGTCTGGGAGGAGAATTGTCTGGAAGATTTATGTGAAAGGGTGAAATCACACCATCGTTATGTCATTACCTCTCATACCTTCAGGAAAGTATGCCGAGAGAAGTACACATGCTCCTGTGAATAACACACGCTATAAGGCAAAGTGTCAGTCACATTGTATTCAATCATTTGTTTCTTCATGTTGTTTTCATCACAATGTTCGCTTTCGCCGATAAATGCAAAATTCCGAGCATTATCTGTGGCTTCCCCACGGGTCTTAATGCGGCGGCAGGCCGAGCCAGCGGATGGCTGCTAACGGCACTATTTTATCATCATGACATTTTTTGGCAGACTTATTTATCACGTTTTTGTTTTTTTCTACTTTTTAAACATACTATCCTTTACATTTGTATTAATATTAAGACAAACTATATATATATCCCTTTTTTTAATATGCTATACAAAGACTTTTTTTTTAAATAATGTAATAATTATTTTTTGTAAAAAAATAGTTTTCACTTTTTATGACAATTTACCCATTGGTTCAAGAAGATATAGGGATGGTGTTATTTAACAAAAAAGTATTTAAAATGTATTACAATGTGGCACATGAACCCCTAACGACCCCTGAGTAAAATAATAAAGTGACACTTCTAGTTCATCAATTTCGGTCCGGAAACTGCATGG